>NW_020536999.1:88067996-88248461 GCF_003426905.1 Ctenocephalides felis
TGGCCTTGCCATAACATTTTTCTGTTATGCGGCAGAATCGGTCCCTTATTTTGTACAACATTGACAATTTACGCTTTCTATTAACACCAACGTTTGTCTTTTTTCCTTTAGGACATCAAACGGTTCATAGAGTCTTCCAAAAAAGGAGCCGTCCTGTTCAGCCTCGGTTCCAATGTGAAGAGCGAAATGTTAGGAGAAGAACGCATTCGAATGTTCATAAAGGCATTTGCAAAATTCCCCGATTATCACTTTTTATGGAAATTCTCTAACAAGGAGAAATTGAATTTACCTAAAAATGTCCTGTTGCAAGATTGGATGCCCCAAAAACGACATATTAGGTAATACAAAATTATTAAAACTTAATAAAATAAAACTGTTAAGAAATTGTTGGAATTATGATCAATTTTCAATTTCCAGGGCACCCAAAAACTGTACTATTTATGACACATGGTGGTCTCCTCAGCACCCAGGAGTCTCATTGGCACGGAGTACCCATGTTGGGGATACCGTTCTTTGCAGATCAGCACACAGTAAGAAAAATTATAAATATTTTAGCAAACTAGTGGTGCATAGCTCTAAACGCAAATTGCTGGAACTTCCCGTACCAAAAACTAAATCATTAAAAAATACTTTGCAACACTTTGAAAAAATTACATTTTTTGAGAAATTTTGAAATTTTTGTAAAAAAAATTGACTTTTTTATATTTCGATTTTCTTGTATTTTATTTTTTTTTTGAAAATTTTTAAACACTTTTTT
Organism: Ctenocephalides felis; assembly: GCF_003426905.1. Classification (NCBI taxonomy): domain Eukaryota; kingdom Metazoa; phylum Arthropoda; class Insecta; order Siphonaptera; family Pulicidae; genus Ctenocephalides; species Ctenocephalides felis. The sequence goes on from NW_020536999.1 coordinate 88,068,754, forward strand.
AAGCAATAGCGCTGTATAGCTGATTTGGAGTCGAATTCGATGTATATATGTCTAGTGTTCATTTTTGAGGGGTCAAATGGCATTATTTTTTACTTTTTCTATTGGATCTCCGGAGACGCTGAACCTGCTTTTACAAAAATTTTACCAGTTGTTCATATCGTCAACACAAGTAAAATGTTTTCTGAATTATTTAAATCGGACGTTTCGTTATCTCAAAAACTAAAATACCATTTTTCGCACTTTTTGCCCCGTATCTTCGAACCGGCTAGACCTGCCCTTGTCAAAAACTTATGAGCACATCTACTCCTCATCAGTAAGAATTATACAAGGAGTAGGAGTACGTTTTTTGAATAATTCAAATCGGCTGATCCGTGTTCCCGAAATAGTCGACGAAAATTTGTATCCGCACGCACACACACACTCACACATAGATATATTTTTTCTAAGGTATGCCAAAATGTTCAGAAACTTCTGAAATGTAAAGATCAATTAAAATTTTCATTTTAGATTTTTTTGCGATTACTGTAGGAAGTTAATTAACGTGTCGAAGAAGTTATATGTGAAAAAATCCTATTTGCTAATTTTATATTTTCTCGACGTTTCAAGTCGTATTGAATCGTTCGACATCAAAATTGGGAAAAGCATGAGTTTGTATTTGCAGTTTTGTACCTTTTTCAAAACAGACTGCACCGATTTAAAAACTTTAGAAATCTTTCGACCAGAATTTGCTTTTATTAGTTTTGCGCCGCGATTGATATCTTTATACAAGAAATTTTTTAAGTAGCCATTTTTTATGAAAAGCAAATAAATGCATCCGTGCGAAGTAGTCGACGTTTTTGCCAAAAACCATGAACCAAATTAAAAAATTTCAAAAATTGATTAAAACATTGATTAAAACTTGCTTTAAGGCAAAATGCCACTTACACCTACAGCTTTTGTTTATAAAAATAATAGTTTTATTAGTTTCATTAAATTCATATGTACGCTTGCCATGCATATCCAAGCCTAAGTTAAAATGTATCATACATAATGTATGGGCAAGCGTTCTGTTAGGTTAGGACGGCATGGCAAGTCTCGTGATTTTTTTTAGAATTCAATCTATCAGTCCATTATGTATTCATTGCAACAACTTTGGAAGTTCCAAATCCCAATTGGTATTAAATTTTAGAAATGCTAAATCCTAATTGTACTTGATTATGTCTATTAAATTATTTACACATTCAGGGGAGGACCAATAAACTTGTTTGTTTTAAGACAAAATGCCACTTACACCTAGTTATACAAATTTGTTTTTATTTGCAGAACATGAAACGTTCGATTGATGCTGGAGTAGCTGAAAAACTAGACATTTTTAATTTATCCGAGGAAGCTATCATTGCCAAATTGTCGAGGATGCTCTCTGAACCCAGGTAACAACAATTTATAAATGAATATATATATATATATATATATATATATATATATATATATATAACTAGCTGACCCGCCAAATGTTGTTTTGCCATAAAAAAATTATTGTAATAATAATTCTAAGTATAAAATGCTTAGTACGAAAATAACTAACTGATTGCAAATGTGGTGCATAAGTGAAAGAAGCAGCTACCAAAAAATACATGAATAGTTTACCCACTGCCAAGCACGCCACATATAAATGTCCTTTAATAGTCTTTGCAAGAGCCAACTTAATCTAAAACTCATTATATTTAAATGAATACTGCAATACAAAATGAAAAAAAAAATACAACAAAAACAGTTCACAAACGACAGCAAACATTTTCAAAAAATGAATAACCATTTTCTAAAGAAAGAGACATTCGTTTTTTGGAAATGTCAAATTAATCACAAAAGATTTAAAAAGCTAGGATGTAAGTTTATAAAAATTTTAAATTGTCTAGAAGCAAAAGGAAGAGCTACGTTTATTAATCCTAGAAAAAATTAAACAAACAAATAAATAAATAAAACATGAATCTGCAAATATTCTTAACTTTTTTTCCAAATTACATATAATGCTTAGTATAATTATGAAATGTGTGTTTAAATTTACTCATATATGCTGAAAACATGGTTTTGATGTGGTTTGGATTTTTATTATTATAAATTGGCTTATTCATTTATTTAAAAATATATTGAGATTTTTTTCTATTATTTAATATTAATTAAAACATTGCAATCCACTTTAGTAATAGTCAGTAATTTAATCTTTAACAGTTCTGGAAAAAAGAGCTAAAAGAATTCTTTCAGTTTGTTGTCAAATTAGTGGTGTATGACATTGTACCTTAAAACTTAACTCAGACAAAATTTGATTTTTGAGAATTTTGAAATTTTTGAAAAAATTGACTTTTTTAAAAAAAAAGAATTTTTGTTTAAATTTCGTAATATTTTGGAAATTTTGAACTTCTTTTCAAAGCAATCGCGCTGCTTTAGCTGCATGGACACGAAATATGGAAGCGCTTAAGCGCCGCGTCGCTGTCTTACGATCAAAGTTACGGAACCCATGTTAACAAAATCTATACGTATTATTAGAATCTCTAAAATAACTGATAATTTAAAGTGCATGTCTGCAAGGATCATTTTTGACCGCCAAATGGCATTTTTTTACTTTTTTTTACTCCATCTCCGAAACCGAAAGACCTGCCCTCCCAAAAATTTTATCGTGTTTCAGAAATCGTCAAATCGTTTAAGGTAAATCATCTAAGGTATACCAAAATGTTCAGAAACCTCTGAAACGTAAAGATATATCAAAAATTTCATCTTCGATGAAAAGACGTGCTAATTAGTTTTTGACAAAGACAGGTCCAGCGACTTCGGAGGTATGGAGCAAAAAGTGCTAAAAATGACAGCTTTTAGGAGAGCGGATCAACCGATTTGAATTATCCAAAAATCATTCAATTCGTAATGATAGGGAGAAGTGGTGATTAGGTTTTGGCAAAGGCAGGTTCAGCCGTTTCGGACATACGGAGCTAGATGTGCAAAAAATTGCAATTTTTGAAAGTAATAAGCATCCGATTTGAAGATTCAAAAAACTTTCTGCTTGTGTTGACGGAACGATTGCTTTTGAGATTTTTTTTAATTTTCACAAAATATTTTTTTTAATATCGAAAATTGTACGAATTTTAATTTCAATTCGGTCTTAAATTCTAAAGCTCACTTATATACATAAAATAAATAATTTTAACTTTGCAATTCAGTTTATATAATTCTTAAAAATATTAGACAATGTCCTTCTTGTTAAATTCGAATGATTGAATTTTACTTACATTTTGGGTTTTATTTCATTCTCAGTAAATACATAAAAATATAGTATTTACAATAATATATTTGAACACATTTAATAATCCTCAAATACTTCATTTGCCTTTATTTGCTGAAAGTTCCAGCAACTTGCCTTAAGGCACGATTAAACTAGTTTAATCTAAGAATTGGTCCCTAAATCTAGACTTGTTGCAAAGAAGATGAAGTAGATTAAATTAATCCTTTATAAAAAAAATAGACCGGATAGTTTATCATCAGATGGTATTATTATAAAGATAATGAAAAACTAATAACTCATATGATTATAGACCCATAAATTAATCAAAAATTGGCCCATAAGTCTAGACGATATATAGCACATTGAATCATTTTTTTCTAAAGAAAATAGACAGGTGTGTTTATCATCAGATGGTATTATTATATATTGACTCATTTGCTTAAAATTAAAAAATCTTCTCAAGTGCTTTTCAATATTATAAAGAAATCAACAAAATTTATAAATAAAATATCATAAACCATAATATAAATTAAGTTTATTAATAATTATATTAAGACATTATTTAAAAAAGTGCATAAAACAATATTTCTTATAAAAAAATCACAAGAACGACTAAAATTCATAATAAAACATAACAATGATTATGCTTAAAACTATAATATATAAAAAAGGCACATCGTTACAACTACAAAACTTTCTTCTCATTATGTAGTTCCTTCGTGTGTCTTCTAAGACCCACTTTCTTTGCAAACGACTTCGAACAAATCGCACATTCATAACAATCCCCATCCACATGCACTTTCAAATGTCTATCCAAAAACAACTTCAAGGCAAACCATCGATTACAAATAATACACTCAAACTTCTTATCGTGTAAAGCCAAATGCTTCACCAAAGCAGCTCGTGTTGAATATGTGTTTCCACACACTTCACATTTAAGCCTCGCATAGTAATGTACTAGCTCATGTTTATCCAACAAGTCTTTTCTGGTAAACTCTCTAAAACAAATTTTGCACTCATGCAACCTGCTCTCGGTGTGCAGAAGCATGTGGAACTCCAAATACTTTTCTAAGGTGAAAAATTTATTACAAACCTTGCACTCGAATTGTTTGGCAGTCGTGTGAGACTTTAGGTGGTTGGATAAAACATACTGACTCGAAAAGCCTTCATCACAAAGCATGCACTTGAATCGTTTCGTATTGTTGTGGTTCATTTCATGGTAGACGAGTGCTGAGTTGTGTGGGAAGATTTTGAAGCATATTTTGCAGCAGAGGGATGGTTCTTGTTTGACTTCATCGATTGTCACCTCGGATTGTAGGAATCTTTGTAGATAAGTGTTGTCTTGTGATTCTTGTTTTATGTGAATTGAATCAGGGGTAATAGATTGAGGTGTGGATGTTTCCTCTTGGGGTTCTGATTTTATCACCAATTTATTCATATTTATAGATATATAAACCACTGCTTAAAGTGCAAAGGAGGTATCTAAATCTTACCATCTGTTTCATGTGTGTACACTTTACACAATGGTAATAAAGCACCTTATAACAACTTTATTGCCATTCAAATTTAATAAATTTGGTGTCTTCACAATTTCAATTAATAATTGAACGCCATTTTGTAATTTAACAAACTTGAAGTTCAGTCTTGAAAATAAATAAAAATACTTACTATTGAATTAAATCAATGCAATCAAAACATCTACATGCTTTGCATTTACTTTTAGTCTTCCACGTTTTAAATTAACAATATAATAAAATTATTATTAAGACAATGTAACCACCTTACCTAGCATTTAGATACACCCAACAAGTTTATTACAATACACTGTTATTATCCACCAAATCAATATATTTCAATGACTAACATAACTAGCTTTATGTTTAAAATGTCTTTTCACCCTGCCATGCTTTAATTTATTTAATTTTTATTAAACAACATTTTCGTTTTAAAACTTACTGAACACTAAACGTCAAATAAAAGCGTGCTTCCATAGGCAAAAGAAGAGAAGGGAGTGCCTCATGTGTTAAAGGTTTGACATGCTGCGGTTATCAAGCACTAGCGCCACTAGTGAGTTAATTTGTAAACTGAATGTGAATTAAATGTTTGTTTGGTGAATATTTTAATATAGTTGTAAATGGTAATTTTCCTGAAGCAAGCATGCATACATGAATTTTACGATATGCATAAATAATTAATAACTTAATCAATAAGAATTGAAATATAGTTAATTTTGTACTTGTTCAACTATGTATATAGCTATTTTGATGAAGTTTGTATCGTTTATTTTAAATATAAAGTTTTCGCTTTTACTAAAAACTAATCAATTTCCAATTGATATCTGTATTTGTTTTATTTTTCATAGCAAACTATACAATAAGTACATTCAGCTACAATTGTGGACAATTTGATGGCACCTTCTGTTATTATATCGTTAAATTTTTTAGTTAATTGCAAGAAATGATTCATTACATGCTTCAGCTTTAATTTATATCTTTCAAACAAACTTATAATATCTGTAATTGTACTAGTTATAGAGCACCAGCACTTTTCGCAGGAATATAATATTTTATAATATCAATTATTTTATTTCCAACCAGTTTAGTTTTACTCTCTTATCTATGGTTCAGATCAAGAATATTATCAAGTTTTATGAAGATCATCAAAATAGTATATCATCAATTAATTTTAAAGAAACGGTCGACTTGGTCATTGTCAAAAACTAATTGATTTTTCAAACTCGGTACAGGATTTTAAGCAAAAATCTAGGTAGACGAACAATTGTGCATTTATAAAGAATAGGCTGCTAATTATAAAAAATAGGCTTGGCTGATCATCGAATAAAACATTATTAAGAATCTTTTCAAGTTTTATGAAGATCATCAAAATAATGTTTCATCAATTAATTTTAAAGAAACGGCCCTTTTGATATTTGTCAAAAACTAATTAACACTATTTATAACTAAAATCTTTTGAACAGTTTTTGATTTTTCAAAATCGGTTCAGGAGTTTTGGAAAAACGTAAGCAAAGAATTTTGCTCTTATCTGCTAATTATGAAAAATTGACTCAGCTAATGGCGATTTAATTAATAAGAATTGATTTTTAGCTATTTAAACAAAATTCTTAGCTTTTATTTTAAAAATCAAGTTTAGCTTTTACGAAAAACTAATCAATGCGATTTGCAATTGTAATAAATTTTAAACAAACTTATAAATTCTATGAGTGTACTAATTTTAGAGCACACTTTTTGCAAGATTATAATATTTTAGCATGTTAGTTCAGATCATGTTTTTCTATCACAATACAAAGTTTCATCAAAATTATCAAAATAGTTTTTCAGCAATTAAATTTAAACAAACAGCCCTCATGGTCTTTGTCAAAAACTATTTAACAATATACAACTATTAAATTTTGAAGAATTTTTGATTTTTCAAAATCGGTTCAGGATTTTTGGCTAAAATCTAGACCAGTACCGCGCCATCCATATATAAATAAGCATATAAGGCGCCACCCCTGTCTTTATAAAAAAAGTAATTTCACATATATTCGATATTAATATTATAATTTAGCTATCAGGCAACATCATAACACGTGAAAATATACATGAAAAACTTTTTTTACTTGATTTCTACATTGTTGGTTTGTTTTGGAAAATAGAATTTAGAAAACAGGTGTAGCCCCTTTGGCACGCCACACAGGTTGGAACCCACGTTTTAGACAAACAATTAAACACCTATCTGCTAATTATAAAGAATAGTCTTGGCTGATCGTCAAGTAAAACTAACCAACATGATTTCTATTCAAATGGTTTTGATGAAAAATTTTGAAATCAGTGCAGTCGTTTTTGGCTCATCATACTCGAACTTTTTCCAATTTCCGTATCAGATGATTCAGAATGACTTGGAATGATTTCTGTCTCTATCTTATCTTTTTTTTTCTTCATCTTAACGTTATTTATCTCTCCCTCTCTCTCTCCCTGTCTACCCCTTCCTCTCTTCCTCACTCTCTCTCTCTCTGTTATATGATCTAATATCAGACAATAAAACCAGATAATCCAATTTTCTTCATTTCTACATATTTTTTTCATCTGTTTATTAATCACAATAAAAAATTTCTTCTAGTTATCAAGAAAAAATGACCATCAGATCCACTCTCTTCCGAGATCGCCCTCAACATCCACTACAAGAAGCAGTTTGGTGGTGCGAATACGTACTAAGGCACAAGGGGGCACCGCATTTGAAGTCTCAAGCAGTATCTATGTGCCCCTTTGCACTGTTTATGTGGGACTTGCTTCTAGTTTGGCTAGGAGTCTTTTTAGGAGCCCTATTTTTAGTATTTTATGGAATTAAGAAGATCTGTTGTGGGAAGGAGAAAGATTTGAAAGCTAGCGAGGTGTTGAGGAAGGTGAAGAAGACGAATTAATAAATAAATATATATATATATATATATATATATATATAAATATATGTATATATAATTATGATATTAATATTAAGTAAATAAATAAAAAAAGAGTGCGCGTAAGGATCACACGCGATTGAAGTAAAACTTTTAATATTGTATGAGTAGGCAATTAAGATAAAAATAAAAAAAACATCATATTTGAATTTTAAAAATCATCTTTTAATAATCATATAACATCAATAATAATAAGATCTCCTGAGCATCGGCACAGCTGTCCTACTGATATTAAGAGTTTGAATATGATGTGAAGCTTTCTTCCTAATTTTGTTACCTATCTTACCGGGAAATTCAAACCATAAACGTAGAAGTTCATCATTATCGCCACGTTCTATGTACACTAATTTTCCCACACAACCATTAGCTAAGCCATCACTTACATCAATATTAGTTGTTATTATGTAAAATTCATTCAGAACTGAAATTATTTCATACGGCAAAGCCCCGGTATCAATAACCTATTTTTTTGAAACTGCTGACGAATGTATGATTGTTGATCTGTCGCATGGCAACCTACATAAATATCCGTGGCAGTAGATATTATTTTGTCTTCAACGAGATTCAATATAAATTTATTATATTCCATGGCACATTTATTCTCTAAGAAAAGTCTTATTCCATGAGGACATAATACAGCAACCTCTTCTTTTGTAAAAAAAACGTGATTCAATTAATGCAAGTTCATATAGGGTTTAGCGGGTTTAGCGCTCGACTTACGCATGACATGACGGGAGTGGATACTCGCGACATCAGCGCTTACGGCGTCGTAGTGTTCAACTACACGTTGGCATTTTCGTTGCATTTGTACGGATTTACACCCGTGTCGCGCCTAAAAATTTTTACACCCATATCGCGCCTAAAGAAGTTTTACTTCAATAAGATAAGTTAGTTATATTTTGTTTGTTGTTGACATTTTATTTTATTTGTTACAATGATAAATAAAATAAGAAATTTTGTTGTTGAATGAATAAGTATTAATAAATAAACTCATCTAAATAATTATTGGTGTTTTTATATATTACTTCAGTAAAAATTTATATTTTTTATTATTTAAAAATTAAGTGATTAAAAATAATGTTCAATATTATGTTTTTATTAAAGTATTATGTATTCATAATGTGAAAAATTGTCTAAAACCTTGGTGAATAGTAAAAACATTTTAGAGGTCCCTAAAAAAGCAAAATACACGTAATAAATTATCTGAAAATTTTGGACGGTGTAAAATTTTTGCAGGGTTTGCAAAAATATTGAAAAAATATAACTCAAATATTTTGCATTTTAATTTAGCTTTCATAATATAACTCATTGCAAATGTCATTATAAATTTGAATGCGATTATTTTTTTTTTGAAAATAACAATTAAAACCCGTGATCAATTGGAGATTTAAAAAAAATATCAATAAAATAAAGTTTCACGTGTTTAGTCAATAATACGAGTTGACTAAAAGAAAATATCTTCACTTTTCTATTTTCATTTTCACGTGGAATATTTTTTTTAACTAATTCTCTTTTTAACTAACTCTTAACTAATTCCTTTTATTAATATTGTTATTTATTTAAAACAAATATATTTTTATAAAATATAAAAGTAAAGTTCAAGTCTATTATTAGAGTACGTATAATTTTTAATAATTTTCTAAAGATTATGTTTTTATTAACTTCCTGAAGGAGAAGTTTATGTTTTCATAAAAAATAAAAAAAAGAGTGCGCGTAAGGATCACACGCGATTGAAGTAAAACTTTTAATATTGTATGAGTAGGCAATTAAGATAAAAATAAAAAAACATCATATTTGAATTTTAAAAATCATTTATTAATAATCACATAACATCAATAACACAGTTTAAAACAACAACGACAGATTAATTGCTATCATATTTCATATATGATATAATAGGTTTGTGATAACTAAAATGAGAGACATAAATTTTGCTTTGTAAACTATGTACATTTCTGGAGAAAACTGCATCAATAGTCGAGCCATATCTTGTGGTTGAATCAAATGGAGAATTATTCATTGTTAAATTGAATTTATTATTTAAAAAATCAATTAATGGTTGAGATTCTTCTGAACGAAAATTGACATTGAAATCTCCAGCAAGAATTAATGGTATCTCGTTGTGATTAGTGTTTAAAAGTTTTGCACCCTCATTAGAAAAATGAAGTAACTGCTGATGAAGAAATTCAATAATATTTGATATGTTTTTATTGGGAGAAATTTAAAGGACGACTATAATCAATGTTTGATTCTGTGTGTTCACACAGCGGACAACTGCAATATCACCTACTTGTGTAATTTCATTAGGAATATCCAGTAATATCGTTGGCGCAAGAAACTGCATAGGAGTGGCATTATGAACAGTATCTGAACATGAATGATAGACATTAGACAGCTACACCACCTGCTCTTGAGTTTGATCGTTTGTATTGAGTAACGCAGTAATAGTTCTGAATATTAATTCGTTCTTCATTATTAATCCAAGTTTCCGAAAATAACAAAAACGTACAACGTTGTAGCACTTTATCTTGCAGATCAGGCAAATGAGCTCGTAAACTTTGGCAGTTAAAGAAAAACAATGAAATGTCGTTCAAACTTATTATCTCACTCAATTTTTCTTCTTGTGTTATTAATCTACAAGTTGAAAGTCTTTGGAATTCAGTTTTTAAGTCCATTAATCCTGCTGGCCGTTTTCTTCCATTATAAAATTTTTTGTCGTTGTTTTAGAAATGATGAACAATCCATTAATGCTGGTAACTCGTGATAATGCAACATATAGAAGCTGCTGATTATGTGTTTTATTGTATTCATATACAATTTTATCAAAAGTACCACCTTGTGATTTGTGTATTATGAGTGCACAAGCAGACACTAAAGGAAAATGATTTCTTTTGACAAATATGATTTTATTTCTATTCATTGGAATAGATGAAGATTTCCTGAGAATCGGCACAGCTGTCCTACTGATATTAAGAGTTTGAATATGATGTGCAGCTTTCTTCTTATTTTGTTACCTATCTTACCAGGAAATTCAAACCATAAACGTAGAAGTTCATCATTATCGCCACGTTCTATGTACACTAATTTTCCTACACAACCATTAGCTAAGCCATCACTTACATCAATATTAGTTGTTATTATGTAAAATTTATTCAGAACTAAAATTATTTCATACGGCAAACCCCCGGTATCAATAACCGATTTTTGTGAAACTGCTGACGAATGTATGATTGTTGATCTGTCGCATGGCAACCTACATAAATATCCGTGGCAGTAGATATTATTTTGTCTTCAACGAGATTCAATATAAATTTATTATATTCCATGATACATTTATTCTCTAAGAAAAGTCTTATTCCATGAGGACATAATACAGCAACCTCTTCTTTTGTAAAAAAACGTGATTCAATTAATGCAAGTTCATATAGGGTTTAGCGCTCGACTTACGCATGACATGACGGGAGTGGATACTCGCGACATCAGCGCTTACGGCGTCGTAGTGTTCAACTTCACGTTGGCGTTTTCGTTGCATTTGTACGGATTTACACCCGTGTAGCCTAAAGAAATTTTTACACCCATATCGCGCCTAAAGAAGTTTTACTTCAAAAATTATATTTGAGTTGCTAATTTTATGTTTTCTCGACGTTTCAAGCTATTCTGAATCGAATGAGACCGAATTTGGAAAAGGTATGTATGTGAACAGATATTTTGCCATGAATCGACATTTTCTCAAAAACGGTTGGACCGATTTTAAAAAAATAAAAGCCATTTGATGTATCTCGATGAAGGTTATCGTTTGTCAGTTTTGTGCGACGATCGGCCGAGACGGTTCTTTGTGATTTGTAAAAAAGTGTTGAACTTTTCGTTCACACTTAAGCTAATGCCACCAAAGATATAATTTGGGAATGATACCGATTAGTTTTAGGTGAAAATCTACCGAGCCGTTTTCTTGTAATTAACTGTTGAAAAAAAAATTAAGCCAATTTTTATGAAACTTTTTTTTGTCGATATATATCATGATCTTATAGAACTTGCTGAAATATTACGGCCTTATGAAAAGTAGTTTAATTTTAAAAATTCATCAAAGTTTGAGAAAATGAGTAGTTTTTTGACGTTTGTTAAAATTAAAATTAGACAATTTACTTGGTATAACGATTGAGTAATGGTGTTAATAAACATACTAAACCATTAAAGTCCTACGGAAACTGGTTCAATTATAAAAATCATTGATTTGTAAAAATTTGCTTTTAGAAAACACTCCGAGTTAACGTGATCGTTCGTTTTCAATGATGTCTAATAAATTCATTCGGAATACTTTTAATCACTCATAAATTAATTTGTTTTTTATTGATTACACATATCGGGAAGTTCATGTAATTTGCCTCAAAGCAAAACACCAATAGCAACTAGTTTCGTTTATATAATTTTTATAAATATTAAAATGTTAAAATAATTCTATTTGAAATCTATTTGAAAACATTTAATATTCCTCGAACCTTTCGTTACGGTACGGGAAGTACCAGCAATTTGCTTTAAGGTACCACCAGTTTTCCTAATTATTCAACTATTATATTTTTCTTATATAAAAATAATTTGTATAAAACAACCGTTGTGTGTCAGAGCCTTTACACTAGTATGACGTCTCCCGCCATCTCCCGCCTTTACAACGCTTTCGCGAACAGTCAAGCAAGTGTCAAAAATCAAAATTGTGGGTGTAGTCCTTCTATACAAAATAAAATAAAATCAAAGCCGGTATGTGAAAAAAATACACAAATCTAAATTAATCCAACAGTATTTATTTACCTCGTTCTAAAATGGAAGATACAAACTCCACCACAACTTCTAAACCTTACAAAATCTGCGACGCTTCTAGAAGAACAAAGAAAGGCATCGTCGCATCTAGTTTAGAAGACTTGATACAAAAACTTCCTGAAAAATTGGGGCGTACAGAACCCTCCGAAACCGTAACAATAGTCCTGGAAAACGACGGCACCGAAGTGGATGAAGAAGACTACTTCTCAACCCTCGAAGACAACACTTGCCTAATGGCTTTGTATGATACAGAAAGATGGACAAGTGAAATTCCCCAATGCCATATTACTCTAGACACAACCGACGACTCTTCGGGGCAACGAAGGCTTCCCAGCTTAGTCGGGCAACTCAAGCAAAACATATGCCACGTATCAGTCTTAGGAGGCCCTGATTTGGAGTTGCTGTCGGATATGGATCCTGATAGTGTAGCTGATATACTGTTTCCGAATGACAAGGAGTTTTTGGAGACTTTAAAAGAAGCTTCAGGGAGAATTTTGTGCGAGAAGAGGCAAGCTCAGGACGCTATGGAGCTGCTGAATTTGTATCATAAGAGCGTGCAAGCCACTAACGAGGAGGCTAACGGGGTTCAACCAGAAATGGCCTAAGGGGGTAAATGATAGATAAATGATAAATTAGACATGGATATGTATATATATATATATATATATATATATATATATATACTAGGTGTCCCGACAGATATTGTCCTGCACCCAAGTCTACAATTCAAAAGGTCCAAAATTTTTAATATCCTATCCTATACTTTTAATATCCTATTTGATGTCCTGCCTTTGTGATTCATTTATGGTCTTAGCATATGCAGTATAAGATTTTCAGAAAACAAAAATAGTATCTGCGGTGAAAGAACAGTGCCACACTTGATTTTACCACACAACATAATTCCTTCAATAATTTACTCTATAATTTTCATAATCTCGTATGATATATTAGTTGCTTTTTGGAAATTACAATTTTGAAAGTACATTATTCTTACTAATAATTCAATAAACATCATTGTTTATGTTCAAATCTTAGGTGAATTAATTTGTAAAATCTAGTTCATATGTGCACTATTCAATCTAAGATGAACTCGATAAATATTCTATATCCAATGCCAAACAAATGAATTTTTGACACATGAAACACAATTCTTAATAATTTTTTTTAATAGTTGAAATATTTTTTTGTATTGTTAAATAATGTAGTAAAGTAAATCATAATACGGCATGCATAAGTTTAAAAAAATAATGTATATGCAATTTTGGACTTATTGCATTATTTATTAAACTGAATTATATAATTTCATTTACCAAACATCATATTCTGTTGACTGTATCTTATATTATTTTAATTTTTAGTGCATCTCAGCTGCTTTTCGGCTATAATAATGTAGACATTACATTTTTCTTGTATATGATATTCTAATGTTATCTAGGCTCATAATTTCAGCTAATTTCAAATTTCAAGTGAATTCACATTTCTAGCAGATGACGGTTCAAATATTTTCAATTTCAAACAATGATAAGTGATTTTTGTAATTTTTGCCATTTATTTCTACAAAATTACTATATTTTTATCATTCGTTAAATCCTTGGACAAACTTCAGAAAGATTTATCAAAATCCGAATAATCGTTTAGGAGGAGTATCCTTTTACACATCATTACAGAAAAACGGCTTGGCCTATCTTTATGAAATTTTATAATCACGTTCAGTATGACTGAGAATCGGCTAAAATCTAATTAATTTTTATACCTAAGTGGTAAGATTTTAAGAAACTTTTTTTAAGAAAAAAATCGGATGCTTAGTTTTCTCAAAAACTGCCATTTTTGGCACATTTAGCTTCGTATCTCCAAAATGGCTGTACCTGCCTTTGCCAAAAACTAATCAAAACTTCTCCCCATCATTACGAATTGAGTGTTTTTTCGTCATTCAAATCAGATGCTCCGTCCTCTCAAAAACTCAATTTCTATTTTCTGCACTCTTTGCTCCGTATCTCCGAAACGGCTGGACCTGTCTTTGCCACAAACTAATCAGCATATCTCCCTATCAATAGGAATCGAATGCTTTTTGAATCATTCAAATCGGTTGATCTAGTATTGAAATCTAGTATCAAAACATACACAATAAATAATCGTCTTTATTTTTTTTCAGCAAGCATTGTGGATGAAATCTCAAAGCTCAAGAACCGAAGGTTATAATTTTTTATACGAACGAAACACCATTTAGACAGTTAAAGGAATTGACTAATTAGTAAGATCTCATTTTTATAAATATATATCAAGACTAAAAAAAATATGAAGTCAAGAAATGACTTTATATTTTTTGGTCGATTTTTTGTATTTTAAATTAAGTGTCTAAATATTACATGTGATATGAATTAAACGATTATGTAAAAATATTACAATAGGTTTCATAATAAATAATATTGGTAATAATATTACTAATTAATATTAATTATTACTGATTAATAGTAATAGTAATAATATTTTTTAAAATACAGTATTTTTTTAATACTAGAAATTAAATTTACCAAAGTACTTTGTTTTTGCAAATTGTGATAATCGAATTCAAAACAACTCGAATAAAAATTTAGTTTTATGTTATTGAAAACCTGTTGTAATATTTTGATATGTTATTTTAAGTATTATATATCTATCGATATAATTATTATATATTAATCTATATGTAATTGTAAGTAGAGAATATGGATCAAAATGTTGGACAATCAAATTAACCCTTTTCACTCGCTAATTCCGAGATTTATATGTATTTTGCCGCCGAAGCAACGGTATCCGAGTGGAAAGGGTTAAATATGAATTTGTAAAACAAAGATGTGATCAATAATTTGATTATAAATCGAATTGGATGGTCCAACCAGGGATTGAAGAACTAGATTTCAAAATTTATATAAAATCAATCAAAAATAATAATTATTATTGCGGCGCCCTTAAGAAGTTTAACTTCGTAATGATCAAAGAAAAATAGAAATAGAACTTATATTTGTTCCTTTTCTTTAAGCAAAGCATTCAAAATGAAAAAGTGAAAGAGAGAGCAAGTGAAATTGATGGTATATAAAGGAAGAGAGTGAGATAGCAAAAAGAGAGAAAGAGAGTTATTATCAGATAGAGAGAGAGAGTGAAAAACTCGAACAAAGGATATTGTGTGTAAAAAACAGAAAGAGTGAGAAAGAAATAAATAGATAGGGTGATAGAGAAATAGAGAGAGAGAGATAGGTTGATAGAAATAAATGTGTAAAAAACAGAAAGAGTGAGAAAGAAATAAATAGATAGGTTGATAGAGAAATGGAGAGAGAAAAATGGTAGATGGTTAAAGAAAGAGAGTAGTTTACAGAAATAATTGACCATAATTGTAATTGGTTGGGACAAGGGAGTACTAAATCCCTACCCATCCCTTATCTTAATTCTGGTTTTTGCGATGAGTGCCATAATATAATGTCTCGATTAGAGGGTAAGATCTCTTAAACAGGAAATTTGTAAAATAATTTAGTTAAAGGCATGAAACATCTCGCTCAGAAATATGGTATTTGATCAGCTCACACCGAAATCTAAAAACTTTTCCAAAAAAAAAGTCAAAATAGTGGCAATAGTATAAAACAAAGTTCAACAGAAGTCTATTTACCCACCTCATGAGATATTTCACTTTTTATGCAGTAGTTATTTTATTTTGCAAATGATCACTTCTTAGTGAGGAGTTTCATGCCTTAAATTAAGTTGTTTTTTAAAATTTCCTCTTTTGAGATCTTCTAATTAAAACAATTTTTTTATTGCACTGTTACTAAAACCAGAATAAAGATCATGGATGTGTAGATAACTATTTAACGCTTCTTAATGATTGTCATATCTTAAGTCTGATCCAATTACAAGTATGGCCAAACTTAAATACATTTGAATCTTTACACAGAAATAAATGACCATATTTGTAATTGTTTGGGACTCACTCATCATTAGTAGTAGTGCTAGTTCCCTACCCATCCCTGATCTTAATCCTGGTTGAAATGGTTAGAAAAATAAAGGGATTTACAGAAACAATTGACCATATTTTTAATTGGATGGGACTTGCTCATCATTGAAAAGGAGTGCTAATTTGGTGGAGATGGTTAGAGAAAGAAAGGAATTTACAGGAATAATTGACCATATTTGTAATTGGTTGGGACTTACGGGAGTACTAAATCCCTACCCATCCCTGATCTTTATCCTAGTTTTTGTAATGAGTGCCATAATATAATGTCTCAATTAGAGGATAAGATCTCTTAAACAGGAAATTTGTAAAATAATTTAGTTAAAGGCATGAAACATCTCGCTCAGAAATATGGTATTTGATCAGCTCACAACGAAATCTAAAAACTTTTCCAAAAAAAGTCAAAATAGTGGCAATAGTATAAAACCAATTTCAACAGAAGTCTATTTACCCACCTCACGAGATATTTTCACTTTTTATGCAGTAGTTATTTTATTTTGCAAATTCTTAGTGAGGAGTTTCATGCCTTAAATTAAGTTGTTTTTTAAAATTTCCTCTTTTGAGATCTTCTAATTAAAACTATTTTTTTATTGCACTGTTACTAAAACCAGAATAAAGATCATGGATATGTAGATAACTATTTAACACTTCTTAATGATAATCATGTCTTAAGTCTGATCCAATTGCCAAACCTAGATACATTTGGAGTTTACATATTTCTAACATCTGTTCACTATCATCAGAATTTCTAGAACAATTAATTAATTAATAATCCCGTCGTCATTTATGAATTTATTATCATTGCTATCAAATAAATGTGGAAGTGAGTACTTGCATCAAAGTTAATTGATTTAATAGTTAAAGGTAAATATTTTGTATATTTTTATTTTTGGTCATGTAAGGGAAGTATATTATTTTGCAACACTACTACAATACAATAACATAAACTACCTTCTGTTGCAGTTAGTTTTATACTGTAGCCCCTTTGTTCAGGGTCGCATTTTTTTTGAATTTATAAATATAAAAGTTTTAACATTTAGTTTGTTGTGTGACTGAAAGAAAAAATGGGATAAATAGTGTAATCAAAAAGGTTAAATAAAATAAAACAAGTACTTCAAGTATTTCAGCTAACTTCACGCCGGACTCACACCATCTCTTTCTCTCTCCTACTGGTATATCTTTCTTTTTCTCCCTTACGCATTCACTCTCGCTCTGTCTCTTTCTATTCGTTAACTAGTTAAGAAGTGGCTTTAGAAGTTTCACTTCACACATTGTTAGTAATAAGTTATTTTAAATAAAGTTCTTCAATCCCTCGATTTGTATTCATATTCTCTACACCTATAATAATAATCATTTATCTTCCTAAAGCACTGCTCACACTAATGCGATTATTTTGACCAAAAAATTATAAACAATAAAATGAATAACATTTGGACTGTCTTTATGCAATAACTTTTAAAAACTATAATGAACACATGTGTTTTGTATCTTAGATATCACCGATTAAAATAAATTTTTATAAAATATTTATTATTTATATATTTATATACACACATTTCACTTGTACGTTTTATTAATCTAGAAACGCACATGATTTATATAAATATATTTATAATTAGATGTTTTCGACACGATTTATTAATTGTAGAATTCAAGGTTTGTAGATTCTGCAGAAATGATTTGGTTCGGTTAAAGAATAAATATGTTTTGAATAAGGACTTCGAGGGGAATATGTATTATATATGTATGTAAATATGTATATGGAAGTTTTTTTATAAATCATATGATTTTTGAGCAGAATAGAATTGAAAAATTAGGTAAAATAAAGTAATAATAATGAAAATATAAAATATTCTGTGATGTTGAGCGGCAGTAGCGATTTGAAATCCACAAGCGTGCAGCGTTGTGACACTCGTGTGGAATTTATGTGGATTTCGGATTGCTACCGACGCTTGGTGTTTACTAAGATGTATTGTATATGTAATTATTTTTTTCATATTTTTTTTTACTAAAGTGGTGATTTTTTACCCGAAGTGATTTGAACAAGCAACCTTTTACGTCTATTTACACTATTAAAAAATTTATAAAAATGACAAATCTGGCAAGAAGTTAAAGTTCTATTTTTACAGAAAAATTCGATTTGTAAAATAATCTTCCATATATGTATATAAAATGCTAAATAGTTTAGAAATGAGAAGACTGTTATTATGTAAAGTAGGATTAAGTAGTGTGTGTATGGATGTCGTTTATATTTAGATCTTTGCACAAGGTAAAGTTGTATGAAAAATAATCCTTACACTTTATATACATGTATATACTAATTCTGTTTTTATACAATTTCCACATTTTTTCTTTCTGGAATTTTTTTTACTTTTTATTTAGATAAGAATCACATTTCACGAATAAGATTTCTCTAAAATTTATTTTTAGAGATATTTTTAGAATTTTATTTCTCTAATATTTTTTTCTGTTTGGAGATTTTTTTTCTTTCATTTAGATAATAATTCTATTTCATGAATAAAATTATTTAATAAAAGTATTTTAAAAATTACAAGTATATTTAACATTAAAAAATACCAATGCACACAAAACAAAAAAAACGCAACACACAATTTTTAAAGAACATTGTTTTATGAAAAAACAATTAATTCATTAAAATCATGTAAAGATTAACGAATTGTAAATGCACAGCGAAATGCAAAATGACGAAATCGTTTCAAAATTTAGATTTTAATCAATTTCTTTAATTCGTTAGTTTTACTATATTTTTTTATTTTTCAACCTTGCTTCGATCCTGGAACAGCATTTGTGAACCCCGTCGTTTCTATATGGGTTTGTTGTTCATTCATTAAATAATTTCTTTCTCGTAATGTTATATTTTCTTTAAACTTTGTAAAATATTTTTCAAAATTTGCTAACGTGCTGAATGATTGTATGACACATACACTATCGAAACGTACACAATAACTAATTACTTATTGTTTTCGAATATTTGGTCGCATATAAATATATATTTATTTATTGTGTAAAAACAGAATTAGATACATTTTATTATTTCCCATAAGCTTTATATAAACTTAGAAATATATAATAATCAATGTACACGTAGCTTTTATATAGACAAATATTCCTTTCGACACAACACAATTTCTATACTCTGCCAAAAATTAATAATTAATTATATTAAATATAATTTGGTAAACTCTGCGGCCAATTCTCTGATAAAACAGAAATATAACGGCAACGCTATGTTACGGTCCTATCTTCATATAAATTGTCAAAATTTTGATCATTAATGCAATGTATTTGCTGTGAAGTTGAGAGCTTTACATATAAAACCTAACTTCACGGATGTCAACAAGACATTAGAAAGATTAGACCTAACTTCATACATGTCAATGAAACATTAGAAAGATTAGATGTAACTTCACATATGTCAATGAGACATTAGAAAGACGCACTTATGATAACATTGTGCCTTTTTCAGGTTAGGTTTTGTATGTGCAAAGCCTGATTGCACAGCAAATACATAGCTTTTTGACAGTTTTCACTACCAATTCGTATGAAGATAGAAGCGTAACATTGCATTGCCAAAACATTTCTATTTTTCGGAGAATTGGCCCCTCAAGTACCAAAATTCCCAATTTTCAAATAATTATTTTATTTAATATTTTGATTTTCATAAAAAAAACAACTTAAAACAATAATAACGAAACAATCAAAACTTTTCGTAGGTTTTATACACTTCGATGTTTATCTGATATAACACGAATACTGATTTTTGGGTTTCATATTGTATCAATGGATTGCCAAATATATATTTTAATTGGCAATCGAAAATTCAATGGCGAACTTATTAATTGCATGTAGAACTAGAATATTGTAAATCTTAATTTTTTTATGAAAACCATGAACGTTTATAACGATGTCATGTAGTCACAACATGTTTGGGAATAAAATGAATTAGAAACAACAAAATAGTGATTGTATTTAATTTTCCTAAGTTTGTTTTCTCGACGTTTCAAGTCATTCTGAATCGAATGAGACCAAATTTGGAAAAAGTATGAGTGTGTGGTATGGGAGGGGGCGTTCATTAATCACGTGATCGATTTTTTAGGGATTTTTGAATCACCTCTCTCTTGGTGATACGTCGTAAAATTTAAAATTAGACCCCTTCCCTTCCCTCCCGAATCACGAATTTTTCGAATTTACAAAAGCATCATATTTTTTCTGAAAAAATAAGTACACGTGATATATCTAACTAGACGCCTCCCTTTTCCTCGTAATTTTTCTGTATATGCATACAAAGTCAACAAATATACAATAAAAAAAAAAGTGCGCGTAAGGATCATACGCGATTGAAGTAAAACTTATTTGCTACTGTACAAAGTAGCAAATTTAAGTTAAGTAAAAATAAATAGGTCATATAACAATTTTGAATAATGTTTATTAGTAATATGGTAACACTCATGATGCACACATTTATTAGTGTCGACCATTATACACATTTATATAATAATGAATTGTAAATTACATATTTATAGTAGCATTAAAAATATTTTTAATATTTAAAAACAATAATGTAATTAAAGTCATACTTCAAATATGACATGATCGGTTTGTCATTGTAATTAGCATTTAGAAATGAGAAATGAAGTAATTGCTGATCAATAAATTTTATAATATTCGTTTACACAGCAAATTATGTTAAACAACGTTTTTTTTTACTTTTTCGCTGGCGATATTATCTCATTCTTTGAACAGCTGTAATATCTATCTTGCCTATAATTTTTTTCCATTTTAATAACTTCTAAAATTTATAGAAACTACGGATAATATAGAAATAATTTCTAATCAATTAACTTACGTTTAGTTCCCGGAACAAATGTTTAATTTGTTTCATTATTTTCAAGGAACAGGGTAAAATATTCTTCTGATTCAGGCATTTTTCATTAAATCAAGATTTGTACTACGATGTAACTTTAAAATGTTTATTAATCCATGCCGATTTCCTTATTGATATCGGTTCGCATACAACGTTGATTCCGGTACACATACAACGGCAGATCTCTATTCACATACACGACGACTAATCACAATCGACCCGTATAGAAATTATATCATCGAGAGCGAATGACGAATCATTGGCACTCGACTCTTATCTGCCGTAACGCACTTCCGTTGCATTTGTACGGATTTACTCCCTAGTCGCGCCTAAAGAAGTTTTACGTAAAAAAATATATATATATTGAAGATATGTATTGAAAATCGTTTTTAATGAAAGCAAAATATTTATTTTCAAAATAAACAGTTGCACATTTTGTCTACATAGATGAAAGTTAATTTATAGATAAAAGAAGAGCCTCAATTCTTATTCATTAAATTGATTATAGTCCAGTCATTATAGAAAGTTCACCTCAGAATTTGAGATACCCAGCCGTAAGTCTGTAAATACTTGTATTTTGCACCCTAAAAGTTGTCTCAAAACCTACATATGGTAGGGTAATAATTAATAGTCCAGTCGTTATAGTAGGTTCACCTCGGAATTCGAGATACCCAGCTGTAAGTCTGTAAATACTTGTATTTTGACAATAAAAAGTTGTCTCAAAACCTCATATGGTAGGGTAATAATTAATAGTTCAGTCATTGTAGTAAGTTCACCTCAGAATTCGAGATACCCAGCTGTAAGACTGTAAAAGTTATCTCAAAATCTACATATGGTATGTACACCCTTCCATATGTAGGTTTTGAGACAACTTTTAAGGTGCAAAATACAAGTATTTACAGACTTACAGCTGGGTATCTCGAATTTCGAGATTCTTACTTAATTTAAGTTTAAATGACTGGACTATTATTGAAATGTATTGGAATTTGCTTCAAGGCAAATGCTACTGACAACTAATTCAATTATTATTAAATAATATTTATACATAATTATTAATTATTAAGAGTTTTTTGTACATTTGTGATTCATCAAACTTCGTTTATCAACATAACCTCTATTACAAATTTCACATTTATGTGGTAGTACCCCCTTATGAGAAAGCAGATGTTTCGACAGACTTCCTGATTGTGTAAATGTCTTCTCGCACAATTCACATTTATGTGGACGCTCTCCAGTATGTATTAACACATGCTTTTTCAAATCCCCCAAATAAGTGAATCTTTTATCACACGTTTCACATTTATAGGGACGTTCCCCAGTGTGTATTAACATGTGCTTTTTAGCAGCACCCGAACCTGTGTAAGTCTTATCACATATGTCACATTTATAAGGACGCTCACCGGTATGGATAAGCATGTGCATTTTCATGCCACTCGATTGAGTAAATGTTCTATCGCATACATCACATTTGTAAGGACGTTCACCGGTGTGAAGAAGCATGTGTCTTTTCATGCCCCCGGCTTGGGTAAATGATTTATTGCATATGTCACATTTATAAGGTTGTAATTCGCTGTGTACTAGCATGTGTCTCATTAGGTTTGTGTAGTCTTTGTATTTACAATCGCATATACCACATGTGTAAGGACGTTCTTCGCTATGGGAGCGCATGTGTTGTTTTAAAATACTAGATTGACCGAAGGCTTTGCCACATTTATCACATTTGTAAGGACGTTCTGTGCTGTGAGAGTACATGTGGTTTTTTAAATTCTGGGGACGATTGAATGTTTTATTACATATATTACATTCGTAAGGTCGTTCTTTGGTGTGGATACGCATGTGTTGATCCAAATTGCCACTTCTAGCAAAGACTCTATAGCATATTTTGCATACAAAAGGCTTTTCACTGGTATGGATTTTGAGGTGTGTTTTTAAAGAACTTGCATCTGAAAAAGTCTGTGTGCAATGTGGACAGTTGTGTTCGATCTTATGAGCCTGGTTTAATTCCTGATCCTCTGTGACTTCTGAAGACTCCATGAATATTTCCAAGGGAGCTTCATCATCATCTGAACAAGGTTTTGATTTATCATCACCCCCTTGTTCATTTTCACCTTGAATCTCTTCTATTGAATAATCTTGTGGCTCAATTTTAATTTTAGGCTCATTTGTAAAGACAGCAATTTCTTCAGACATTTTTATATATATCACATATACATATATAAATGAATACTTTTTTAAATTTTGTTCAATCAATAATCCTAAAAACTTCAATATGTTAAATTAAATATTATTAAAAAATTAAAATTTATTTACTTGTCTAAAAAACAAAATAGCACAGATTTGACATTTCAAGCATAGAGTCAATATATTTTAAAAAAGATGAGACATCTACCATCTTTTGTAAATTCAAAGTATGCTCTATGCTCCGCCTGTCAACTCAAAAGCGAAACAAATCGACAATTTTTTTTAAATTTTCAAATGCTATTATTATTAACTCTAGAATGATTATTAGTTAATAAATAATTGTTATTAGAAAATAAGCAAAGTGTTAAGTACAAATTGTTACAGTTACCATTGATAAAGCTGGTAAATAATTGATTGATGAATCATCCAAATCGGATGCCTATTTCTCTCAAAAACTGCCATTTGTTCCACATTTAGGTCCAAATCTTCAAAACGGCTGAACCTGCCTTTGCCAAAAACTAATCACCACTTCTCCACATCATTACGAATTGAATGTTTTTCAATTATTCAAAAAAGATGCTCCGTTCTCACAAAAACTCGATTTCTATTTTCTGCAACTCTTTGCTCCGTAACTCCAGAATGGCTAGACCGAGTTTTGTCAAAAACTAATGAGCACACTCCCTATTAGTAGGAATCGAATGTTTTTTGAACCTTTCTCAAAAAACATTCGATTTCTATTGATAAAGAGATGTGCTGATTAGTTTTTGGCGAAAGCAGGTCCAGTCGTTTCGGAGAAACGAAGCAAAGAGTGCAGAAAATAGAAATCGAGTTTTTGAGGGAGAGAAGTGGTGATTAGATTTTCAAATGCCGTTTCGGAAATACCGAGCTAAATGTGAAAAAATTGTCAGTTTTTGAGAGAACTAAGCATCCGATTTGAATGATTCAAAAACTTTCTGCTTGATTTGACAAAATAATTGCTTTTGGCAAAAAAAACAATTTTTTTGTTCAAAAACTTTTTTTTTTGTATTCTGGCTAGAGTTCTAAAGTTCACTTATACACTTTAAATGAATAATTTTAACTTTGTAATTCAGTTTATAACTAATTCTTATAAATATTAGACTATATTTATAATAATCTATTTGAAAACATTTAATATTTCTAGAGCATTTTGTTACGGTACGGGAAGTTCAAGCAATTTGCCTTAAGGCACGATTCCATACACAACTAGTTATGTATACTATTACATAATATTGCTTATTAGGTTGTAGCTTGTTAATTAAATTTTAATTTGTTGAGTATTTATAAAATTAAATTGTTCAAAAATTAAGGTGATGAGGGAGAAAAAACAATCAAGCCCAGATGGTTTACAGTAAAATAAATTTATAATACACAGTATAATAAATTAAATAAATGTAATACATATAGAATAATATAATTCATAATACACAGTATAATAAATTCATATTTCACAGTATAATAAATTGTATGCTCTTCTTTTATCTATGAATAAATTTATGTAACTCGAGTTTAATAATTTGTGTAACGATCGTTTAAACATAGATAAAAGAAGAGTATAAAGCGTTCAAATATAAAATATAAAGTTTAAATATAAAGCGTTTAAATATAAAAATTCACGTTTAGCGTTGAAAATTGAAGCATAGAGATATTTGTGTAACATATCAAGATAAGATAATTAATGTCCAATCTTATCTTTCTAAAAACAAGCTCTATGCTTTCAAGTTCCAAAGCAAATGTCAAACAACAAGTTATTATAAACCTAAATTTGATTAAATTCATCATCAAATTTAAGAAAATTATTAAATAAAATAGTACCAAACCGTTTTCACACTAATATAAAAATGTCAGAAGAGACTAATATGTCTTTAAGTGGTCAGACAATTAAAATGGAACCACCAGAATACTTAATAGAAGAGATTGAAGGTGAAATTGAGGATGAATTTGATGCTCTTGATGATATTGTTAAGCCGGAGCCTTATTCAGAAGATGATGGAACTTGTTTAGATAGATTCATGAATTCCGATGTGAAGATTGAGGAAGAAGTCAAACAGGAATTAAGTGGGGCACCCACTTGTGAAGATGATGATGAAAAGTCTTCTGTATGCGATACAAGATATCTATTAGATCACACCAGAGAACAACCTTTAAACATTGAAGAACTTGTTAATCTGGACCAAAATATACATGCTCCTACAGGAAAGGGTTTACACAAATGTAGAATATGCGGTAAAGCATTCACAACATTGTGTAATATGAAAAATCATATGCGTGTCCATACTGGAGAACGCCCATTTAAATGCGAATTGTGCGAAAAGGCATTCACACAATTGTGTCATCTAAAATCCCACATGCTCATTCACTCTGGAGCACGTCCTTACAAATGCAAAATTTGTGACCAAGCCTTCAATCAATCGAGTACTTTAAAGACTCATATGTATACTCATACTGGAAAGCTTCTTCATAAATGCGAAACATGCAATATAACATTCACAAAATCAAGTGACATGAAAAAGCATATGATAATCCATACAGGAGGTCGCCCTTACGAATGTGAAATATGCCACAAGACATTTGCACTACCGAGTGAAATGAAAAAGCATATGATTATTCATACAGGTGAGCGCCCATATGAATGCAAAATATGCGATAAGAAATTTGCACGCGTAAATGGTTTGAACAGGCATATGCTTGTTCATTCTGGAGACCGTCCTTACAAATGTGATCAATGTGACAAAGCCTTCAGTCTATTGCATAATTTAAAAGATCATTCACGAACTCATACTGGAGAACGCCCCTATGAATGCCAGATATGCCATTTGACATTCGCACATTCCAAAAACATGAAATCGCACATGCAATCTCATACTGGAGAAAGTGATGGTCAATATGAAAAAGTCAATTAGGCATTTGCACAGTAGGTGTTTTAAGAAGACAAAGTGGGGAACGTGAAGGAACTAGTAGTGTATGGCATCGTGCCTCAAGACAAATTGCAGGAACTTCCTGTACCATAAAAAAATGTTGGAGGAATGTTAAATGTTTTCATATAGATTATTATAAATACTGTAAAATTGTCGAATATTTATAAGAATTATATAAACTGAACTGCAAAGTTAAAATTATTTATTTAGAGTATATAAGTGAGCTTTAGAACTTTAACCAGAATTAACCCTTTCCACTCGCGAATTCCGAGATTTATATGAATTTTGGCATCCCAGTGGCATCCGAGTGGTAAGGGTTAAAATAAAAATCTGAATTATTTTCGATATACAAAAACAAATTTTTTTTGTAAGAAGAAAATTAATTTTGAAATAATTATTTTCCAAAATCAATTGTTTTGTCAACACAAACAGAATGTTTTTTGAATCATTCAAATCGGATACTAAGTTCTCTCAAAAACTGCCCATTTTTGCAGATTTATTTCCGAATCGACTAGACCTGCCTTTGCCAAAAACTAATCACCACTTCTCCTTGTCATTACAAATTAAATGTTTTTTGAATCATTCAAATCGGTCACTCCGTTCTCTCAAAAACCCTATTTCTATTTTTTGGCTGGACCTGCCTTTGACAAAAACTAATCATCACTTTCCCTAATCATTGAACAAATTGAATGCTTTTTGGATCATTCAAATCGGTCACTCCGTTCTCTCAAAAACTCGATTTCTATTTTCTGCACTCTTTGCTCTTTATCTCCGTAACGGCTGGACCTGCCTTTGCCAAAAACTAATCAGCTCATCCATCCATATCAATAGGAATCGAATTTTTTTTGAACCATTCAAATCGGTTGATCCGTGCGCTCGAAAACAGGACTGAAAAATTGTATCTGTACATACATACATACAAACATCATTTTTTTCTGAGGTATGTCAAAATGTTCAGAAACCTTCAAAACGTCGAGAAATGTAAAAATTTTCAATTTCGATTTTCGGCGTATTACAATAACTTACCCTACGGAAAGTTAAACAACATTTTTTTCAAAAATTAGAAAATTTCTCAAAAATCTAATTTTTGCAGATTTTTTTAATATTGAGTCTTCGGTACGGGAAGTTTCAGCAATTTGCCTTAAGGTACAATACCGTGCACCACTAGGTAATTTATTTACTTACAATAATCTATTTTTAACAATCCCGTAAATAAATATAATAGTAATAATAATATAATATAAATAAAAAAGAGTGTGATAAAGCTAAAAACAGTATTTTCATATTACTTAGCATTTCAAAAAATTCGATACTTTGAGTTTCTAATAACACTAGCGGCCTGTTTAATAATATTTGTGTCTATAAATAAAGCTACTCACTACAATTAAATAATATTCATCCAAAACACTTTATTAAATTTAATTGAACATAATCAGTCAAAACCATTTGACATTTGACGTTTGACGTATGAGCCGCCACCGATTGTTTCATTATGAATTGCGCTCCTACCAAAAATTTTATATTAAAAATGTAAATTTTCTACGAGGTTTTGAAATAATATCTCAACTTTCCCACAACCTCTAGATTAGCACGAATTTTCCAAGACTAAACCTGGCCAAAAGCGTACAGTCTTTTTAGAGTTTTAGCAACCTAACAAATCGAGCTCTATTTTTATATAAAAGAATAATAACTAAGTAACAAGTTGTTATTTATTTATATTATATAAACCTATTGAATGTTGTTCATAGGTACCTCATAAGTACGTACGCCTTTTTATGTTAATAAAATATAATATATATTCACTGATTCTTTATTCGAGGCATTTTCAATGAACTTATCTGGCAACACACATACAAAATTGTAGGAATGATTCTCTAATTTATTTTAAATCTATATTTGGTGAAATATAACTTTGTGAATATCCAAATGCACTCTGCTGACCAAGATGAGTATTTGTATTCGAACCTGAAACCAATGGTTAGTAATTCTCATTAATACTATTTAATACATAAAAATTAAAATAATAAAAAATTATGAAATAATATTGATACTATTCAGTGTTTACTGTACATTTTATACTATTTATATATTCCATTACATGCAAGAAAATTTTACAATATTTAAATTTAAGTAAATAAATATATTATAATAATAATTTATAGTTCATTGATCTTCACCACGCTTCTGATTATGAAGTGCCATGTGTCTCTTCAAATCGTTCGATTGAGTAAATTCCTTATTACATATAACACATTTATAGGAATGCTCTCGTTTATGAATCAGCATGTGTTTTTTCAGATTACCAGATTGTATAAATTTCTTATTGCATATATTGCATTCATGGGGACGTACTCCACCGTGAATAAGCATGTGACTTTTCAGATGACTTGATTTTGTGAATGCCTTATTGCATATATTGCATTCATGAGGACGTACTCCACTGTGTATCAGCATGTGACTTTTCAAATAACTTAATTGTGTAAATTTCTTATTGCATATGTTGCATTCATGGGGACGTATTCCTGTGTGTGTCAGCATGTGACTTTTCAGATAATGTAATAGTGTAAATTTCTTATTGCATATATTGCATTCATGAGGGTGTACTCCACTGTGTATCAGCATGTGATTTTTCAAATAACTTAATTGTGTAAATTTCTTATTGCATATGTTGCATTCATGGGGACGTACTCCACTGTGTATAAGTATGTGACTTTTCAGATCATTTGATTTTGTGAATGCCTTATTGCATATATTGCATTGATGCGGACGTACTCCACTGTGTATCAGCATGTGACTTTTCAGATTACCTATTTGTATGAACGTCTTATTGCATATATTGCATCGATGGGGTCGCTCACCACTGTGAATACGCATGTGAATTTTCAGAGCACATAATTGTGTGAAAGTCTTTTTGCATGTACTGCATTCGTGGGGACGCTCACCACTGTGAATGAACATGTGCCTTTTCAGATCACTTAATCGAACAAAAGCCTTGTAACAGATTTCGCATTTGAAAGATCTTTCTTTGCTATTATTAGGCATATGTTCGATCATATGCTTTTTTAAATGATCTGATTCTGCAAATGATTTATTGCAAATGTCACATTCATAAGTTGATGTCTCGACTAACTCCTGTTTGACTTCTTCTTCAATTGTAACCTCGGAATTCATGAATCTTTCTAAACACGAATCATTATCTTCAGAACACGATTCAGATTTAACAGTAACGTCAGGATCATCATATTCATCCTTCATTTCGAGTTTAATGTCTTCTGGTGAATATTCTGGTGGTTCAATTTTAATTGTCTGATCATTCATAGACATAATTGTTTCTTCCGACATTTTTAAATACTTTCACAAAAAAAAATTAGAAAATAGTTGTGTGCTAAATAATAGTCTAGATCTACCAAGAATTTTTTTCAATGTGATAAATAATTTCAAAACTTTTACATTTGTTATTTGACATTTGAAGCATAGAGAGAGAGTACATTTCGAGAAAGATGAGACATTAATCGTGGCGCGTCTTTTCTAATTCTCTATGGTTCTAATCGCTATGTGTGTGATTGCAGCGCCAGACTAAATCTGAACTACGTGAGGCTATCAGTGTGCGCTTTTCATGTGTTTTTATATTTTTGTGTTATAAATAATAATAAACAAGTTACATCAAACAAACAAATATTAAACGCTCCCCGCTACACGCCAAGATGGATCCTCCACAAAGACACAGATATACCCACTCCCACTACAATTCAAGAACATATCAATTGTTGCCAATAATTATAAGAACAGAATTGACGTCCATCCTAATCAACTAGCATGTCATTTATACCAAGAAGGCCAGCCGATCAGAGGACCTAATATAACTTAATTAAGTATAATAATAGTTTTGGGGGAATCTGCTAATTTGTAAACAATTAATTATAAACAACTTGTCGGCATTCTCTGATAAATGTAATTATATGTATAGAAAAAAAACAACAAAAAAGTCAAAGTTTAATAGTAATTGACATTTTAAAATTTACTTCAATACACTTAAAACCAGTACATTCCTTTCTCTCCGACGTTGGTCACCACAGATTTAAATTTCAAAAATGGTAAGTGTCTCATCTTTATAAGTATTTGGTATTTATTCTATGCTTGAAATGTCAAACTAGTAAATAGATACTATCCAAACATAAATAAAAAAAATAGTTAAACTTATTGTCATAATTGAGTAGAACGTTGATTAAAATAAATAACTAAATAGTACTCAACCATTTTCAGTGCAATTATCTAAAAATGTCAGAAGAAACAATTATGTCTATGAATGATCAGAAAATTAAAATTGAACCACCAGAATATTCAATAGAAGACGTTAAAGGTGAAACTGATGATGAATTTAATTATGTCGATGGTATTGTTAAGTCTGAGTCGTGTTCTGAAGACAACGAAACTTGCCTGGAAAGATTTATGGATTCCGAGGTGACTATAGAGGAAGAAGTCAAACAGGAGGTAATTGAGGCACCCACTAATATAGAGCAATCTTTAAACATCAAAGAATTCGATGATCCAACACCAAGTAGGTTTGCTCATTCTGAAAAGCGCTCTCATAAATGTGAATTATGCGATAAGGCTTTCACAACACCATCTATTATGAAAAAGCATATGCTTACTCATACAGGAGAGCGTTCCCACAAGTGTGGAACATGTAATAAGACTTTCATAGAAAGCGGTAATCTAAAAAAGCATATACTTGTACATACCGGAGAACGCCCCCATAAGTGTGCAAAATGTGATAACACATTTACAACAATGAGTGCCTTGAAATCCCACATGCGTGGTCATACAGGAGAGCGCCCTTACGAATGCACGATATGCAATAAAACCTTCGCACATTTGATAAATAAGAAATACCACATGCTTACTCATACTGGAGAACGACCTTACAAATGTGAAATGTGTGACAAA
Source organism: Ctenocephalides felis (assembly GCF_003426905.1). Classification (NCBI taxonomy): domain Eukaryota; kingdom Metazoa; phylum Arthropoda; class Insecta; order Siphonaptera; family Pulicidae; genus Ctenocephalides; species Ctenocephalides felis. Next base: position 88,100,200 of record NW_020536999.1, read on the forward strand.
GCTTTTCGTTCATCATTTACCTTAAAAGGACATATACAAACTCATACTGGAGAACGCCCCTACAAATGCCAAATATGCAATAAAACATTCACACGATCAAGTGACCTGAAATCACACCTTCTCATTCATTCCGAAGAGCGTCCACATAAGTGTGAAACTTGCAAGAAGGCATTTAAGCATTTGCGTGGGTTAAGGAAACATATGCTTATTCATAATCGATAACATTGTTGTAAATGTGAAATATGTAATGAAGCATTCTATTCATGAAACTAGTGGGGTGTATGGCATCGTGCCTTAAGGCAAATTGCTGGAACTTCCCGTACCGTAACGAAATGTTCGAGGAATACTGAATGTTTTCAAATAGATTATTATAAATATTGTAACATTGTCTAATATTTATAAGAATTATATAAAATGAATTGGAAAGTTGAAATTATTTGTTTAATGTATATTAGAACTTTTGTCACAATTAAAATTAAAATCTGAATTATTTTCGATATACAAAAAATTAAAAAAAAAGTTTGAAATAATTTTTTTTTTCTCCAAAAACAATTATTTTGTTAAAACAAGCAGAAAGTTCTTTGAATCATTCAAATCAGACGCTTAGTTCTCTCAAAAACTGCCATTTTTTGCACATTTAGCTCTGTATCTTCGAAACGGCTGGACCTGCCTTTGCCAAAACCTAATCACCTCTACTTCCAATCATTACGAATTGAATGTTTACTAGATCATTCAAATCGGATACTCCGTTCTCTCAAATTCTATTTATATTTTCTGCACTCTTTGCTCCGTATCTTCGTAAAAGCTGGACCTGCCTTACCAAAAACTAATCAGCACATCTCCCTATCAATAGGAATCGAATGTTTTTTTTAACTTCCCAAAGGGTAAGTTATAGTAATCGCAAAATAATCGAAAATGAGAATTTTTATATATTTTTACGTTTCAAAGGTTGCTGAACATATTGGCATACCTTAGAAAAAATGGATGTATGTGTATGTGCATGTGTGTGTATGTTTGTGTGTGAGTGTGCGTGCGGATACAAATGTTCGTCGACGATTGTGGGAACACCGACCAACCGATTTCATTTATTCAAAAAACATTCGATTGGTGTTGATAAGGCCACGTGCTGATTAGTTTTTGGCATAGGCAGGTCTAGCCGTTTCGAAGATACGGACAAAAGTGCTAAAAACAGTAACTCAGTTTTTTAAGAGAACGGAGCGTCCGACTTTAATAATTCAAAAAACATTTAACTTGTATGGACAAGATGAAGCTCTGATTAAATTTTCATGAAGGCAGGTCTAGCGATTTCGAAGATTTAGTGAAAAAAGTAAAAAAAAAATCCTTTTGGCGGTTAAAAATGATCATTAGACATATGCACATTAAATTATCAGTTATTTTATAAAAATTTCAACAATAAGTATAAATTTTGTTTACACTCCTATGGGTTCCGTACTGTATATCCGTTAGACGGCGACGCGGCGCTTACGCGCTTCGATATTTCGTCTCTATGCAGTTAAAGCAGTTCGATTTTTTTTAACTTTTTCTTCAAGAATACTTTTCAAAAATTTATAGTTACTCAGAAATCTAATTTTTTCAAAGTAAATTTTTTTCAAAAATGTTAATCTTTAAAAAAAAAAAAATGGTACGGGCAATTCCAGCAATTTGCCTTAAGGCACGATGTCATGCGCCCCACTTTGAAGAAACGCAATGCAGTTCATAGTGAAAATATGATGAAAATGTAAAAATACGATTATTTGTAAATAAAATGTCCATTTTTACCAAAAATTGTATTATAAAATAGAGTATATAAAATCTTATGACATATCATATATCATTTGTTTTGTTGGGATCACTTGTCTACCACGATCCCACATCACTCCGCGCTCAGTGTTGATGTCAATCCTATTTGCAGTTGATCGGAAACAGGCTCTACTTAATTGAGTTTAGGATTAGTGTAGAGTAGTTGCAGGTATTGTGTTCTGGTGCGAATGGTACTACTGATGCTGACTAGCTCAAGGTGGCTCAAAGTCAGAGGTCAGAGCTAGTTCTTGTGATCGCGATGACCAGAGTTCTGGACAAACTGAAGATGTATGCCGACGGAAGTCCGGGTCAGGGTCAGGGCAAGAAAAATGTGATAGTCCGCAATGATCCGAAGACTGGGCATACTGGATAAGTAAGCCAACAGAAGACCAGAGTCAGCAAAAAAAAAAAAACTAATAAAGGTCATAAATTTCCGGAGCCGCAATGACCCATCTATTTTAAACTATTTTTGAAATCTGGATCCGCGCTTATTTGCAATCTTCAAGTCGTCGGTCACCAATGGGGAAATGCGACTATTTGTAATTATAATATATAACTCACAAAAATTATTTTATGAAATGTTTGTTTACAAAAATAGGAATCATGACATTTGTCCGGATTCAATGTCCAGTCTACTATGATCCCTAACTGTGTTGATTATTTACAGTCTGTTCATCTGAAACAGTAAAATAAGATTTTCTAACCTTTTTATACAATATGTCAAGTATTTCCTTTCTATATAGCGCATCGGGTATTCTATTTTTCTTCTTCTTTTTCTTTTTATTTTTGATCAGATCACTTAAATAACTTGTCCTATTTCCAGCTTCATCAAAACAAAGATCATGTAATTTTTTAAAAGCATAACGAACGCTAATTCCTATTCTGCCTAGCACATAGGATATATCTTTTGGGGAAAAAAGCTTTTTCTCAGCTAAGAAATGACTTAGATAATTCCGTTCATCAAAACATGATTTGTGGAATTTTTTTAAGATAGAAGCTGTATTATTTCCTGACATGCCTAATATTGTGGATAAGTGACTAGCCGTAAACCCTTCTCTATAGAAATCATTTAAAAGCTTCGTGTTGTTCCCTTGCTTATCAAAACAAACATTGTGAAAATCCTCCAGAGCAGAACAAATGCTAGCTCTTGCTCCATGTAATATATTAGATAAATTGTTAACAGTAAAACCTACCTGTGAGAAATGGATTAAATAGGCTTTTACTTCTTCTGTGAAACAAAAATCATGAAACTGCTCTAAACTACTTACTGATGCGCTTAATATACTGCACAGACTCTGAGGATTAAAACCTATCTTATGAAAATCACTTAAAAGTCCTGTTTCCTTTCCTTTATCGTCAAAAAGAGTATCATGAAATTCTTTTAATCTATGAGAAGCACGAAATCCTGATCCACATAACATAGAGGATAAGTTACCTGGCTTAAAACCTACATCATAGAAATTATTCAAAAGTTCTGTCTCTTCCCCATTGTTGTTAAAACAAACGTCATGCAATTCTTTAAAAGCATTGCTAGCTTTAGCTCCTGACCCTACTAAAATACCAGACAAGTTACTTATAGCAAAATTCCTTTCCTTATTCCTTTTTTCAGTAAAATGTTTTAAATGCTGCGTTTTATTTCCTTGCTCATCAAACCAGAGGTCATATAAGTCTGTAAAAGCTTTTACAGCATTACTTCCGCTTCCGCTTAAAATACTGGATATATTAACTAGGTTTATTCCTTCCTTTTTTAGAGTTGTTAAATACTGCGTTTCATTTCCTTGCTTATCAAACCAAAGGTCATGTAAGTCTTTAAAAGCTTCCACAGCATTAGCTCCTGCTCCGTGCAAAATATCAAACACACTAGGTAGATTTATTCCTTCATTTTCTAGAGTTTCTAAATATTGTGTCTTATTTCCTTGCTCATCAAATAATAGATTATATAAATCTTCAAAAACCTTTGCAGCATTAGCTCCTGATCCATTCAAAATACTGGATATATTGGATAGGTTTATTCCTTTTTCTTCTAGAGTTTTTAAATACTGCGTCTTATTTCCTTGCTTATCAAACCAAAGGTCATACAAGCCTTTAAAAGCTTTTACAGCATTAACTCCTGCTCCACTTAAAATACTGGACATATTAGACAGATTTATTCCTTGTTTTTTTAGAGTTTTTAAATACTGTGTTTTATTTCCTTGCTCATCAAACCAGAAATCATACAAGTCTTTAAATGTTTCAGAAACTTTATCTCTCACTCCGTGTAAGATACTGGATACAGTAGTTAGATTAATTCCTTCTTTTTTTAGAGTTTTTAAATATTGTCTTTCATTTCCTTCTTTATCAAACCAAAGGTCATACAAGTCTTTAAAAGCTTTTGCAGCATTAGATCCTGCTTTACTTAAAATACTAGACATACTACCTAGACTTATTCCATTCTCTTCTAAAGCTTTTAAATATTGTCTTTTATTCCCTTGATTATCAAACCAAAGATCATACAAGTCTTTAAAAGCTTTTGGAGCATTAACTCCAGCTCCATTTAAAATACTGGATACAGTAGTTAGATTTATGCCTTCGATTTCTAGTGTTTTTAAATACTGTGTTTTATTTCCTTGCTCGTCAAACCAAAAGTCATACAAGACTTTAAAAACCTCAGGAACTTTATCTCCCACTCCATGCAAGATACAGGATACTGTAGTTAGATTTATTCCTTCATTTTCTAGAGTTTTTAAATACTTTGTTTTATTTCTTTGCTCATCAAACCAAAGGTCATATAAGTCTTTAAAAGCCTTAGGAGCTTTAGCTCCTACTCTATGCAAAATACTGGATATATTGGATAGACTTATTTTATTTTCTTCTAAAGCTTTTAAATATTTTGTTTTATTTCCTTCTTTATCAAACCAAAGGTCATATAAATCTTTAAAAGCTTTTGCTGCATTAGCGCCAGCTCCGCTTAAAATACTAGACATATTGGAAAGATTTATCCCATTTTCTTCTAAAGTTTTTAAATATTGTCTTTTATTTCTCTGCTCATCAAACCAGAGATCATATAAGTCTTTAAAGGTGTTAGGTGCTTTAGCTCCTGCTTTGCTTAAAATACTAGACATATTAGCTAGATTTATTCCATTTTCTTCTAAAGCCTTTAAATATTGTCCTTTATTCCCTTCTTCAACAAACCAAAGATCATATAAATCTTTAAAAGCTTTTGCAGCATTAGATCCTGCTCCACTTAAAATGCTTGACATATTAGGTAAATTGACTCCGTTTTCTTCTAAAGCTTTTAAGTATTGTGCTTTGTTTCCTTGTGCGTCAAACCAAAGATCATATAAATCTTTAAAAGATTTTGCAGCATTTGCTCCTGATTTAGTTAAAATACTGGACATATTAGATAAATTAACTCCATTTTCTTCTAAAGCTCTTAGGTATAGTGTTTTATCTCCTTTTGCATCAAACCAAAGACCATATAAATCTTTAAAGGCTTTTATTGCATTAGTTCTTGCTTGAGTTAAAATACCAGACATACTGGCCAGCCTTATTTCTTTTCTTTTCAGAACTTCCAGATATCTTTTTCCTTCTCCTTTAATTAAAAAATCCAGGAACTGGTCAAATGTAGGTGTTCCTGGTACATCAATCACACTTCTGGCAAATCTAACTTCTTCATCAATATTATTAACCTTTTGACAACTAGACCTATTATTTTTTATATCTTCCAAAAGCTTTTCCATTATTTTTTTTGTAATTGCACCAAATTCATGAGATTCTGACCAACGTAGTGCTATTTCATGTAATTCTTCATAATCATATGGAACATCATATTTATCTATCTCATTTTTAATAGTACTATTCAAATCTTCTAAACTAAGTTGGTTAACTGCAAATACTAATTTATTTAAAAATGTTTTTTTTATCTTTTGTTCGTCCTCACTAGAAAGTTTTCCTTCTTTCTGCAAGGAAGGTGGAAGCCTTAATAGCTTTGAAAACTCTATTTGTGTTGTCTCATCTTGTGAGAATTGATAAAGACCATCCTTATTTATACATGAACAATATCTTAAAATTTTATATTTTCTCTTTTGAACATCTATACTAACAAATTTGAAAGGATAAGAAATGCCTTTAGATTTTAATCCTTTTTCTTCTGTTAAATCTAGACCTGTATTAGTATAGATGATAAAGTGTTTTATATTCTTACCCTTTTTTAATTCTTGGACAAAAATAGAAAAATGCTTATTAATAGAAAATTTATTTTTTCCTTCCTGTGTTTTGGAAGAAAATAACTGACTATAACCAATATTACTATCTGCAATATGAGCCTTTATGTAAGTAAATTTATTTTTATAAAAAATAGTAGTGCTGTTAGATATACCATGGCTTTCAGAATTTATGGAAGATATACTTTCATGCAAAAACATGTCGTGCAAGAGGAACATGAATAACTTAAATTCATATATAATTCCGGATACTTCAGTTGTTGAATCATGTAAAAAATTTTCTTGTAGTTCTATGTAATCATATTGAACTTTACTATTTTTTTTTTTTATTTCACTCTTAATAATGCTGTTCAATTCTTCTCTACCATGTTGATTAGCAGCAAATACTAATTTATTTAAAAAAACTTCTTTTATTTCTTTTTCAAACTCTTGAGAAAATTCCTTTTCTTTTATTACTTTTTGCATAGCAGATGAAAATTCTAATCGCTTTAAAAGTTCTTCTTTTGTCATTCTATCCTGGGAAAATTGATAAAAACCATGCCTTTCTGTATTATTATTTGTAAACAAAAAGTCTTCTAAAATACCACATTCTTCTATGCAATCAAATTTAAAAGGATAAAAGTTTTTAAATCGTCCTTTTTTTAATTCCTTGTTTTCTGTAAGATCCAAGCCTGAATTAGTGTAGATAATAAGATATTCTATATTATCTGATAAAGCATCTTTAGATTTAGAGACTCTATACTTTACAAAACTATTGAAGCAATTATTAATGGAAAACCTTTGGTTTCCTTTAGTGAATAAACTAGCGTAACTGATACCATTATCTGTGTAGTATGTATCTACATTTTCAATTTGTATATGAATAGACTTCCCTTCGTAACGAATAACAATATTGTTGAATTTATCAATTTCATGATCTCCAAATGCTAATGATAATGAATGATATTTATTCCCGTAGGTAGGCTTTCTAAGTGAACAAAGTACCAACAAATCTAACTGATACATCAGTCCAATCAAATGATGAGGAATGTATTGCTTGGTTTGATAAGTATTATCCAATTCATCCTGTCCAGATTTACCCGACAAATCACCTGGAAACTCTGGATCTTCACTGACATCCGTGCAGGCCCTTTTGGGTGCCTTATTATCTTTGTCTGAACATCTGCGTTTTCTACCTTTCTCCTTTGAAAGACTACTTCGTTTACGTAAAGAATTTTCAATGTCTTGTAATGGTCCAGGAATGTCAAATTGAGTATTTGAACTTAACATATTACCGTAAGCTTTCTCCCTAGGAATTTTCATGTTACCTTTTATATCTTTTTCAATGTTTCTAAGAAGTGGTACAAAATGGTTCCTGCAATTCACCATATTAACAATATTATTACCTTTACCTACCTTTAGTAACTTGTAATTGAATCCATCTACCTCTTCATCTTTCAATTCTGTAAACCTAACCTTACTTTACCAAACTTTTCGCATATGATTTTTCCTTCAACTTTTTCCAAATTTAAAAGTTCTGAATCAGAATTGCATTTTTAATGTCTTCTGCAGTAAATTCATTACTGCAGGAATAATGGTCACAAAGGTATTATTATATTTTCTAGAAATAAAAGTCTTTTACCTAAATCTTCTTTTATTAAAAGTACATAAAGCTTGTCACTTGTCAGCTGTCACAGTCAATTTCGGCCATTTTTTGACATCATGGGACACCTAATGAAGTACGCGAAAACAAAGCAGGCGTACCAACATAAAAATAAAAACTAGTGGGGTGGGTGCATGGCCGGTAATCACGGAACAAACATCTGTAATCTCGTTTTTAGTTCCCTCTCCCTCGTTTGGAGCGCTGGTAGCGCTACAAAACGGGCTAAAGAAAATATTCAAGAATCTAATATGGCGGAATAATATTTTAGTGTCAAAGTGTCAAATGTTTGTTAAAAGTTTATAACAAATATCATGTCAAAGTGCGGTGTACAATAATGCGGAACATCAACAAATATGCGAAAATGGTGTATTTCCTGCAGAAAATGACGTAATATGTAAAATGATTAGTAAAATAACTGGAGCCCGGGCTGAGCACTGATGGTGAGAACTAGGTGAATAAGTTTTATCAATATGTACACAACAAAATACTCGCATCTATTACTAGAACTTCTGATATAATTTTTTATTGTAGCTCAATAACTGAGACATTTAACAGTATCAATGCTAGGAATTTTAAGGTTATAAATACAAGACACCCGTCTTACTAAATCCCTTTCTGGAAGCTATGTTATTGAAAAATTATTTTTTTTATAACACTTTTTTGTATTGTTCTGGCAAAACTGAAGATGGAAAACCGTCCCTGAAAGGTGAGTTATTTAAAAATTTTTATACTACAAATTAAGTTCGTAGCAAATGATTCTAGATATTTTTTTTTCAGCAGAGGTTCTTAAGCACTGCAGAGACCAGATATGCAAAAAACAAAATTTATACCATATAACAAATGTATTGAGAAAAGAAGTCAGAAGGATAAATATACAAAAAAATATTGAGGCAGAAGTTACAAGAAAGTGTCAAATGTGCTGACAATTTTGCTTATCTCCCAGCAACATTAAATAAGAGGGCTCGTAATTTTATATTAAGGCAACTAAGAGAACATACAAAGAAGCGAAAAGAAAGAAAATTTACACTTGATGATAAAATTCTTGCTTTAACTCTGCATAAAATTTCTCTAAGAGGTTATTACTTTTGGAGAAAAATATTTGTTCTGCCTGCTCCTCAAACATTGAGAAAGTTGCTCTCAGCAATTCCCTTGTATAGTGGTATTAATGAGACCCTTTTCCAAACATTGGGTTCAGCTATGGCACAGAAAAAATATGTGAATAGCAAAAACTGTATTCTGATGTTTGATGAAATATCATTATCATCTGCATTACATAACGACTGTAAAAACGATGATATTGTTGGTTTTCAGGAACTGGCAAATGGTAGAGAAAGTTTATTTTCTGATCATGCTCTTGTCTTTTTCAAATCAAATAGTTGATACTTGAACTGTTCATATTTTTTGTGATTGTTTAATGAATGTGTTTTTTTTTATAAATCTATAGTAATAAATAACGAAGTTGTTAAATGTTTTAGCAAATGTAGAAATTGTAAATAAGTGGCTACTTCATGGAGTATATTTTGCTAAACAGTTTATTTCTGTTTATTATTGGTGATAATACATTTAACAGATGTCGAGAAGTATATAGATCATGAATTGTACAATAATTTACCAGATAACAGCAGAATAGTTTGCAAATGACATCCCCTTATAGTAATTTATTTTAGTAAGCTGTTGATATGCTTTTCAGATAAAAGTAATTTTGGTTTTGTTCTTTAATTTATTGGCAAATGTGTTTGCATATAACTTTCTTGAACTTTTGCCAGTTACTGTTATGAGAACATAATGATTTCTTTTTCTTTGTGATAATGATGATAATGATATTTTGATCAACATTTAAAAGCAGATTAACGCAATGTGCAGAAAAGGTTTTCAGATAGAGACTATACATAGATTTAATGTAACTTATCATTATTTGATTGAGCACCAAGATGAATATAAACAGAGTTAATTTACAGGAATATCTTAGGCATAAATGTTATTCCTTATTTTCGAATATGTTTCTCTTTTTTGATTGCAATATAAATTTATGACCTTTTTGAATTGTTGTTGCTGGGATTTTAAGTTAACTTTTGAGCGCATGAAGAGAGTTTTAGTAACTTCTATCTCTTTTGTTTGGTATTTATTATTCGGATCAATTCTCAATACTTTAGTTATATGGTATAGATAATGTCTAAATTATATTTAAATTTTCTAGCAATCTAGAAAAAAATATATAATTTAGATAGTTTTTTGACATGAAAACACACACACACACACACATAATAGGAGTCTGTGCCTTAGGGCAGGTCTGTGAGCTAAAACTCAATCTCAATTGAGGGAAGAATAGTGTGTGATATGAAATGGCCATTTCATTTTGCAGTGCTGCAATTGGGCTATTTTTGAATACAAGAAAGCGAGGCTTGGACACACCACCCTGTCCACACAAGACATTGAACAACCATATGTATATATATATATATATATATATATATATATATATATATATATATATACATGTAAATGTATGTACATTTCTATGCCATTTGTACATAGTGTATAAAGCTTAGTAGCATCTATTGTAATCATATATGATGTATATATATATGCACATACACAGTGGATAATATTTATGTACGTTTCTATGCTATTTGTGCATAGTTCATAAAGCTCACTAATCGTCATACATTTATGTGCAATTTATATATATATATATATATATATATATATATATATATATAATGTGTACATGTATGTACTTTTCTATGCCATTGGTACATAGTTTATAAAGTTTAGTAGCATCTATTGTAATCATATATGATATATATATATATATATATATATATATATATATATTAATTGTTTAATATGAACAAAACAGCACTCAGATTTGTTTAACACAACTTTATTTTATGATTACAGACGTTTCGAGACCATGGTCTGTAATCATAAAATAAAGTTGTGTTAAACAAATCTGAGTGCTGTTTTGTTCATATTAAACAATTAATATTCGTTCCACTCATATCATAAAATTCTATATATATATATATATATATATATATATATATATATATATATGCACATACACAGTGGATAATATATACATTTATGTACGTTTATATGCTATTTGCGCATAGTTTATAAAGCTCACTAATCGTCATACATTTATGTGCAATTTATATATATATATATATATATATACAATGTATATATATATATATATATATATATATATTTATTTATATTACAGTACACATTATATATGTGTATATATACAAATATATAATATATACATTTATGCAAATTGCATATCTTATAAATATGTATTGTAATAGTATAATGTAACATGTCATTGTTGAAATTATACGCCTTTTTATATTCAATTTTGGTTTTTTAATTTAAAAAAAAATTTTGAATTCAAACGGTCTATATAATATTGGTGCATTTCTTCAGCATTTTATATTCGCACCCATGGCCGACGCTGGCGCCATCTACATTGGGAGAGGGAACTAACCCGGGCAAATTGAAAGTTTTGACCGAAAAACGTGGCAACGAAATATGGCCCGAGAGAGCGATCTATATACTCTTCTTTTATCTATGGGTGGGTGACATCATGGGGAGTTATCTTCGAACAAATGCGCGTTGCACTGTTTTGGTCCTGAGTAGTTTCAATTTTTAAAAACAGATGGCTCATGTGCACTCAATTTCAACTACAAATTGTTCACGGTTCATGCAAGTGGCTGTCAAGTATTTGATCGCTGTATGGCTGTACGAATAACCTAACTTTTTGAACTCGTGTTGTTTCTAATTAATTAATTTTGTTTAAGTGAACATTTGTGAAATTCAATATGGCAAAGTGTTTTTATAGTACGTAGTCAAGTGCTGGTTAAAATATTTAGCTATTCCAATACAAGTTTCCGCAAAGGTATTTTTTAATAATAATTGCAGCAATAATTATATATAATCAAGATATGTCAACATATTATTATATTGAATAGGTGTCTTGGGGGTACCTGCAAATTGCTGCAAAATGCACGAACAAAGCGCAGGAGTACTTTTGACAACTAAGGAATGCAATATGTAATGACAAGAAGGATTCATAAACAATGCAATAATTTAAGGAATAAGTCGTACAAAAAGTTTCCAAAGGTCTACTATTTTTGGAGACAAATATTTATTTTGCCATGTCCTCAAACATTGAGAAATTTGCATTCAGAGATACAAGTGTATAGCGGTATTTAAGAGTGTCTATTTAAAACATTAGGTTCAGCTATTTCTTTTAAAAAGTATTAGTAGCAGATACTGTGTTTTGATGTTTGATGAAATACCATTATCTTCGGAATTGTTATATGATTGGATTGAATCTCATATTGTTGAAGTTGCAAAACAGTTATTCAGCTAGTATGGTTTAAATGTTCATCAACGTAAGTTCATTGTTATATTTAATAAGATTATCTATTACATTAGCAAATGTAAACACTTATAAAGTAAACTAGTATTGGTTTAAATGTTCATCAATGTAAGTTCATTGTTATATTTAATAAGATTATCTATTACATTAGCAAATGTAAACACTTATAAAGTAAACTAGTATTGGTTTAAATGTTCATCAACGTAAGTTGATTGTTATGTTTAAAAAGATTATCTATTACATTAGCAAATGTAAACACTTATAAAGAGAGTCTATACCATACATAATATTTTAATGTATTTTGATTGAAGATTAGTGTTATAATATTCTTCAAATAAAACTTGTGTAACATCCCAATATAATGTTTAAATTCAAGATATATTTGTTACCGACCTTGGGAATCAAAAATATTGCTTTTATCTTTTGATTCATAAACAATTGTATGTGCATAAAACATTATTCTGTTCATTGTAAACACTTTGTTGATCTTTTATGGCAATTTCAATGATAATGTTTTCATGATGGAACATGGCTAAATGTAATGTTATAAAACACTCGTACAGAAACTATTCAAAGGTTTTGTTAAATGCAACTTTACTATTAATTCATTAGATAGCGAAATAACTATTACATGCAGAATTAATAAAGAACACTGTCTCGTAAATGAGTTTTAATCCTAGGAATTTGAATTTCTCTCAATTTTGATATCAATATATATATTTTATGTTTTTAGGACTTTTTTGTTTGTGAAGTATTTGTACTTTTTAACAAATTATTTGTTTTTTTCTTAACCCTTTAACTTTTTGTATTATTTGTCATTCCTTCTAAATTTGTAATTTCATTGCGTGCTTCTGTGCTTGTAGTTTCTTCTTAGTTTTTAAGATTTTAATATATTAATATTAGTCATTAAGTAATTAATATTAGTCAGTTATTTGTGCTTAGTTTAGTTAAATACTTCTGTGATTTTTTTCACTTAGATATTTAGTTTTTGAAATATTATTTAAGCATAATTGTGAAATTATAATACTTTTATAATTATGTATAATAATTATTATATTTTCAAACATTCCATAACTGTAATTATAATTGTTAATATAAACATAATTTTAATTGTTCTTTGAACATATGTAATATCTTTGAAAATATATATTTTGTATTTCGTATGATTTGTTCTTATTTCCAATATTAAAAATTATTCAGGTTTTTGGGGCTGTATACGATACGTACAAATTAAGAAGTAAAACCAGGGGTAATTAAAATATTATACATGTGCTGCCATCTATTTTTAAAAATTTGTATTTCAATCGAGGTAACGTCAAACCGCCAGACATAGCGATCTATTATACTTGTTTATCTATGGGTGACATCGTGTCTTAAGGCAAATTGCTGGTACTTCCCGTACCATAACGAAATGTTCGAAGATACTGTATGTTTTCAAATAGATTATTATAAATATTGTAACATTGTCTAATATTTATAAGAATTATATAAACTGAATTGCAAATTTAAAATTATTTGTTTAAGTTATATTAGAACTTTAGTCAGAATAAAAATAAAATCTTAATTATTTTCGATATACAAGAAAAACTGAAAAAAAAAGAAAAAAAAAGAAAAAAAATTATAAGAATTTTTTTTCCAAAATCTATTATTTTGTTAAGACAAGCAGAAAGTTCTTTGAATCATTTAAATCGGACGCTTAAGTTCTCTCAAAAACTGCCATTTTTTACATATATTTAGCTCCGTATCTTCGAAATGGCTGGGCCTGCCTTTGCCAAAAACTAATAGACGCTTCTCCCTCTTACTAATTGAATGTTTTTTAGATCATTCAAATTGGATACTCCGTTCTCTCAAAAAGTCGATTTCTATTTTCTGCACTCTTTGCTCCGTATCTCCGAAACGGCTGGACCTGCCTTCGCCAAAAACTAATCAGCTCTTTTCCCTATCAATAGAAATCGAATGCTTTTTGAACCATTCAAATCGGTTGATCCGTGCGTCCGAAAACGTGACTGGAAATTTGTATCCATCCATACATACACACACACACACACACACACATCCATTTTTTCTGAGGTATGCCAAAACGTTCAGAAACCTTCAAAACGTCGAGAAATGTAAAAATTTTGAATTTCGATTTTCGGCCCATTACAATAACTTACCCTACGGGAAGTTACCTAGTGGAGTATGGCATAGATAAGTAAACATTTTCATTTTTAATTTTCGGCCCATTACTATAGCTCACCCTACAGAAATTTAAAGAATATTTGCATTAATCATACACAAAGTATGATAACATAAAATAGAGAAGGATAAAAAGGTTCAAGGATCAGAAAATATTTATATTAATGTATTTACATGTTTAATATTTGTATTATAGTAATAAACTTTACAATAAAAAAAAACAATTATTTTACACACAGAGTTGGTTTCAGCTAATTAACATTTCATTGATTTTCATCAGGTTTTCCTTTATGAACAGCCATGTGCTTTTTCAAATTACGCGCCCGAGTATATTTTTTATTGCATATTTCACATTTATAAGAAAGATTTTCATAATGAATGCCCATGTGAGCTTTCAGAGTACTTAACTGTGTAAATGTCTTATTGCATATTTCGCATTCGTGCGGACGTTCTCCGGTATGAATAAGAAAGTGTGAGTTTAGAGAATGTAGGAATGTGAATGATTTACTGCATATTTCACATTTATGACCACGAACCCTGGAATGTATGAGCGTGTGTCTTTTCATAGCTACTGATTCTCTAAATGACTTATTGCATAGTTTGCATTTGTAGGGTCGTTCTCCAGTATGTATTCGTCTATGTGTTGCTAAACCACTTGTCGAATGGAATTCTTTATCACATGTTTCGCATTTATAAGGACACTCTCCAGAATGAATGTTTATGTGTGTTTTTAGATTAACCAATTGTGTAAATGTTTTATTGCATATTTGGCATTTGTGGGGGCGATTGCCACTATGAATCTGCATGTGACGTTTCAGATTACATGATTGAGTGAATGTTCTATTGCATATTTCGCATATGTGGGGGCGTTCCCCACTATGAATAATCAAGTGTGTTCTTAGTGAAGCTAATACTATGAATGATTTACCGCATATTTCACATTTAAAAGGTTTCTCGCTGGCATGAGTATGCAAGTGTTGCTTTAAATAATGTGCCCTGCTATAAACTCTAGAACATATTTCACATTTAAACCCTTTTAATAGTTCCATGTGTTCGATCATATGTTCTTCTAAGTGAAGTGATTCTGAAAATGTTCTATTACAAGTGTCACAATTATAAACTGGTGTCACAATTACCTCCTGTTTGACTTCTTCCTCTATCGTCACCTCGGAATTCATAAATCTTTCCAGAGACGTTTTATCATCCTCAAAATACGATTCAGACTTAGCAATACCATCTACATAATTAAATTCATCATCAATTTCGCACTTAATGTCTTCTATTGAATATTCTGGCGGTTCAATCTTAATTATCTGATCATTCATATACATAATTGTTTCTTCCGACATTTTTAGATGTATTCACTATGTACATTCAGTAATTATCAATTGGGTATTCTATCAACTTATTTTATGCAGATACTTTAAATAAAATAGTAAATTCAACTACAACGCGTTTTCTTTGCGAAATAATGAAGAGGTTAGTCGTTTGACATTTAAGGGTGCATTCGACTTGGACGCTTACGCGCTGTGAGCGCTCACGCTTATTGGCTATGTGCGAAGGCATGGAAGGGGAAGTCAAATCGACCGAAGCGTTTGTTGTGGCTACTTTGAGCATTAAAGTAGGTCATTATGACAGAAATTTTAAAGAAAAACACATACAATATTTGTTTATTTCAAATTTAAATAAGATAATTAAAAATGAGCCACCAAAGCTGTTGTGTAGTGGGTTGTAGAAATAAGAGCAGAAAAAGTGACTGCAAATTCTATACATTTCCTACAGATAAGTGGAAAGAAAATCAACGGGAAAAGTGGATCGCGGTTAGAAGAATAAAGTAAGTATCATAACCTTATTGTTATAAAAATTCAATTCGGAGTACTATGAATATTTGTAAAATTTTTATGTTTAGCAAAAAAAAATTATAAGTCAATAAATTGTTATTTTATCAAAATTTAATGCTTACAAGAAAAAATTGTTTTGCAAACAATGTAATTAATACAAGGCTGAAATAATGATAAATATATATTTATATATTGTATATTGATTATGTATAACTATTATCTATCTATTAATTACATGTTATTATATAATAAATGTAATTTTATGATTAAAAGAAAAATAAAAGTTATCACATAGCGTAAAATGTTTATTTTACAATCAGTTTAATTAATACAATGCTGAAATAATGCAAAATATATATTTGTAGTGTTGATGGATCACCGTGGGTTCCCAAGCCCTATGATCGCATTTGCAGTGAATCGGACGAGGTATTGAGTCCAACCTACTTGTCAACAAAACTTCCTTCAATTTACAAGACTCGAAAAGTTAAAGTCGCTTTTTTTCCTGCAATTTTATTTGATGGGTCTTGTCTTTATAATAATGCCTAAATCATGTCTTTATAATAATGTCTAAGTCTTTAGTTTGACCAAAAATAATAAAAAAATGAGTAAATTAATTTATTATTTACTTATTCTATTGTTAAAATATTTTTATCATTATTATATTGTTTTTATTAAGAACTATTCCGAGCTCATGACATAAGCTTTAAGGCACTTAACCTTAAAAATGTTTACTGCATTTCTTTATTAAATTAATCAACACACTTAACTATGTTTTAAGTGCGTTGAAGTAAATTTAATAATTTCAATAAACATTGAGCGTTCACAGTATTATTGTATAATGTTTATTATTATTTATAACAATTATTTAATATCTTTTTTCTTTAACAAACATATAAAACCCATAAAAACCACACACTGATAGCCTTAATTAGTTCATATTTATTCCGGCGCTGCATGGGCGCTGCAGTCACGCTCTGAGCGAATAAGCACGAATTTTTAGCGTTCGACTTGGCCGATAAGCGCTCAGAATCGATAACTAAATTCCGTTCGTTTTGGATACTGTGAGCGTCAATAAGCATCAAAATGGCGGCAACTGGCGGTAACGGTAATTGTGTAAATTTTATTACTTTCTGGATCATTCAGCGGGATTATAAACAATTTAACAATTAATAAATAAATGAAATTTGGTTTGCTTATGCTTAATTCATATTAATATTAAAATTAAAATTTAAAATTAATTAAATTTAAAATTAATTAATATTAATATTAATATTAAAAAATAATTGTAATGCACAGCTCGCCATTTTTGCGTACTTAATGAACTAAGAATGAATGAAATTAGGATTAGATTATGCATTCCATGCATTCGTTTTGATAAACGGCCATGACACTTTCATGTGCCTCACCTCCGTGGCGTGAGCACGTTTGAGCGCAAAATAGGTGCTACGAACATGCTACGATGATGCTGCGAGCGTACTTATGTGACGCTCACAGCGCCAAGTCGAACGATGAAAGCGCGCTCACGGCGCGCTCACAGCGCGTAAGCGTCCAAGTCGAATGCACCCTAAGTTGACATTGACAATGAAAGCATAGAGTATATTTTAAAAAAGACTAGCTCTACCCGAATGGTGGTGAAAGATAACAGAATTACAAAGTTAAAACTATTCACTTAAAGTATATAAGTGAGCCTTAGAACTTTAACCAGAATTAAAATTGGAATTTGAATTATTTTTGATATACAAAAAAAAATTGAAATGATTTTTTTTCCCAAAAGTAATTGTTTCGTCAACACAAGCAGAAAGTTTTTTGAATCATTCAAATCGGCTGCTTAGTTCTCTCAAAAACTGCAATTTTTTGCATATTTATCTCCGTATCTCCAAAATGGCTAGACTTGCCTTTGCCAATAACTAATCACCTCTTCTCCCAATCATTACAAACTGAATGTTTTTTAGATAATTCAAATCGGATGCTCCGTTCTCTCAAAAACTCGATTTCTATTTTCTGCACTCGTTGCTCTTTATCTCCGTAACGGCTATATCTGCCTTTGCCAAAAACTAATCACCACTTCTCCCATTCATTACTGAATGTTTTTTAAATTAAAACTTCTTTAGGCGCGACTAGGGTGTAAATCTGTACAAATGCAAAGGAAAAGGCGTTACGGCCGAGCAGAGTGCCAATGATTCGTCACTTGCTCTCGATGATATCATTTCTATACGGGTCGATTGTGAATGGTCGTCGTGTCGCTTGAGTATGATTGCTTTGATTGTATAGTGATAATAATAAAACTAATGAAAAATCTGACGTAGTAGAATCTTAAGTTTATTGAAGTAATTTGTATGATTCATGATTACTATATATTTTTGATGTTATTAAAATGGAAATTATTTTTATAGGCAAGACAGATACTACAGCTGCTCAAAGAATGAGACTGTATCGCCAGCAAAGAAGTAAAAAAAACAGCAGTTAATGAATGTATGTTGATTTTAATTACATGAAGTTCTTTAGGGACAATTGCATGATAAGTGAAATTGTTTAAACAATTTTTATTTAGGCGTTGTTTAACATAATAATTCTTTGCATTTTTATAGATATTAAAAAATATTAAAGCAGCACAGCTTTATTCTATCATACCAAAAATATATCTTTCAGAATTATATCTCAGACACTTTTGGAAGTTTAGAGGAAATCTACGTGTTATTGATGGCTATTAACTATTACAAAGTTGCATATTTTTATAAATAATGAAGAATAAATTGATATTCAGATTTATTACTCTAAACAAGAAATCAAGCACAACAATAGTTTGTGTAGATGTGCATCATTTATATACAGATATACATCATAATTGACATCTATGCAGTTTATTTATTGATAGAGTTAATGGAATTATTCAAGATTGTTATAAGTTCACTGTTTGAACAAATACTATAGAATTGATTAATCAGTAATTACTTCATTTCTCTAATAAAGGTTCAAGTCCTAAATGCTAATTACAATGTCTGATTAATCATGTCTTAAGTGTGATTTCATTATTATTTTCAAACATTATAAACATTATAAATATTTTTAATGATATTATAAATATATAATTTATAATTTTTACTATATAAATATGTATAATTGTTGACATTAAAAAATGTGTGCATCATGAGTGTTACAATATTACTAATAAACATTATTCAAAATTTTTATGATGTATTTAATTTATTTAAATGCCATCTCGTACACTAGCAAACAAGTTTTACTTCAATTCAATTTTTAATATAAAGACTGAAAATATTTATATAAATAATATTCGTGAAGAAGCAATAAAATTTATAATGCAATAAAACAGAAGTTACTTATAAATATAATACATATAATTTCATACAAGTTAGTTTCTACTTATTTATCATCACATCTCCCATTATGAAGTGCCATGTGTCTTCTCATAGTATCCCGTTATTTCATACTTCACATTAATGAATCTGTGTGTGTTTTTTCAGAGTACCTGAATGTCTGAATGTCTTATTGCATACTTTGCATTTAAAAGGGCGTTCCCCTGTATGAATGCGCATGTGCCTATTCAAGTCACTCGATTGTGAGAATGTTTTACTGCATATTTGACATTTGAAAGGACGCTCTTTGGTATGAGTGATAATGTGCGTTTTCAGATAATATTTTCGTGCAAATTTCTGATTGCATACTTTGCATTTAAAAGGGCGTTCCCCTGTATGAATGCGCATGTGTAGTTTCAAAGCACTTGGTACACCAAATCCTTTACCACATATTAAACATTCATAAGGGGATTCTCCTTTATGAACTCGCAGGTGTCTTGTCAATTTGCTTGATTCCAAGAAAGTGGTTTTACATAAATTACATGTATATTTTCTGGTATGAAGAAGCCTGTGTTTATTCAAGCTGCAGCTTTGATTGAATGTCTTATTGCATATTTCACATTTGAAAGGACGCTCTCCAGTATGAATGAGCATGTGCTTTGACAAAGTAGTTGATTGTGTGAATGTTTTATTGCATATTTTGCATTCAAAGGGCCGTTCTCCTGTATGGATAAGCATGTGTCTATCCAAGCCATTTGATTGTCCGAATGCCTTATTGCATATTTTGCAGTTGTAAGGACGTTCTCCAGTATGTACAATCATGTGCCTGTTCATTAAGCTCTTTTGATTGAATGTCATATTGCATAGTTTACATTTAAAGGAACGTTCTGTTGAATGTATAACCATGTGTGACTTTAACCTGATTGATAGTTTGAATTTCTTTGGGCAGATTTCGCATTTGAAAGGCCGTTCTGTGCTATGAATAACACTATGTCTAGCCAATAAAGAAGGCCGATCAAATGTTTTATTGCACACATTGCATTTGTTGGATCTTTTTTCTCTTTGATTAGGCATGTGGACTACCATATGCTGTTCCAAATATTGCGGTTTTTTAAATGATTTATTACAGAGGTCACACTTAAGAACTGGTGTTTCAATTATCTCCTGTTTGACTTCTTCTTCAACTCTCACTTCGGAATTCATGAATCTTTCCAGACACGTTTCAATATCTTCTGAACACGATTCGGATTTAACAACATCATCTAAACCACCATTTTCATCTTCAATTTCACGGTTAAAGTTCTCGGTTGGAAAATCTGAGGGTTCAATTTTAATTTTCTGATAATTCGTAGACACAGTTGTTTCTTCAGACATTTTTAGATACTTGCACTACGTATATTCAATAAATATTATTGAAAATGGTTGCATCTATTTAATAATTTATTCAATCAATAATCTTCTTAAATATGATAGTAATTTTAAATAAATTTACCTCTATTATAGGTAATGAAAGATTTATTATTTGACATTTGTGTTGACAGTTTAAAAAGCAATGAACGTAGGAATAAGCATAGATAAATAAGCATAATAATATGGGAATAGGTATGAACGTAGGCCATAGAGCCCTGGAGCAAAACTGTAGATACGCCAGAAAAGTGTGTGACTGCAGCGCCAGACTAAGTATGGACTGTATGAACTACTGGAGGCTATCAGTGTGCGCTTTTCATGTGTTTTCATATGTTTGTGCAAAAAAAGGCTATTAAAGAAAAGTTATAAATAATAATAAACAAGTTACAACAAAAAAGTGAAAGTTGAATAGTTATGTACATTTTAAAATTTACTTCAATGCACTAAAGACACAGGGAAGTACAGTGATAAAACTAGTGGGGTGTATGGCATCGTGCCTTAAGGCAAATTGCTGGAACTTCCCGTACCGTAACGAAATGTTCGAGGAATATTGAATACTTTCAAATACATTATTATAAATATTGTAACATTGTCTAATAAGAATTATATAAACTGAATTATAAATAGTGCAGTAAACGGAGCGTTTTGGGTCTGAATTTTTTTACTGTCTCCGAATTTCATGAAATTTTGGAATCAGGTTCATCTTACCTTCAAGTTCAAAAGTGAAAACAATTCGGGTTCCGCCACTACCCCTCGGGGGAATGACACCCCTTCTCAATTGTGTAGTTACATTTTTCCAAAATAACATCGGAAATCGATAAAAGAACTAATTATAAGAAAAAAAGTTCTATAGTTTTTCAAAAAAACTAATACTTTTCAAGTTACTGGCCACTAAAAATTCTTATATTTTTGGCGTTTTTCTTCGTTTTTTTTGCAAATATCTCCTAAAATATACAAGAGTTATGACCCGAAAACTAATCGCATTTTTGTAGAGTTGTGTCCATATTTCGAACAATGTATAAGTATCAGTATTTGGTGCCCAAAACTATTGACTTATATACATCCTTATGTGTATTTATAATAAAAACGTATATTTTAAAATAATATGAATTAATATTGGTTTAGCGTATTAAATGAAAATTTAATAATTGCAGTAACAGGAACAACAAATATACGAGTTTAGACAGAATTATACTGGGTACTGTTTTTATTCAAGGGTAGTTTTGAAAGTTGAACAAATTATGGATATAGTAATTATTTTCGAGAAATTGAAATAGCATTCATATAATTTTGAATTTCTTTATTTTCTTTCAATTTCAAAGTAATTTTTTCAAACAATTTTTTATCAAGGGGTTGTGTTTTTAGGGTTTGAAAAGGGTTAAAATTTAGATAATCAAGATAGAAAACATAAAATATTATTTACTTTATACGTAATTCTTATTATATCATACCAAAATTTATGTTTTTTTTCAATTTAGAGGTTGTTTAAAAAGTTTTAGGTTTTTGCGGTGTTGAAAATGATTTTATTGCAAGGTTAATGTATTAAAACATATTTTTTAATCATATCCTTTAATATTAAAAACGTTTTCTAGCTATAAAACGGCTCAATGTCTACTTATTCATTAAGGGGTCGCAAACCCCCCGGGGGGTGGTGGCGGAAGCCGAATTGTTTTCACTTTTGAACTTGAGGTTAAGATGAGCCTAATTACGAAATTTCATACAATTCGGAGCACAGTAAAAAAATTCAGAGGTTATACACTTCCTTTTCCTCTCCGTTTACTGCATTAAAAGTTGAAATTTTTTGTTTAAAGTATATTAGAACTTTAGTCAGAATTAAAAATAAAATCTGAATAAAAATTTCGATATACATTTTTTTTTCCAAAATCAATTATTTTGTTAAAACAAGCAGAAAGATCTTTGAATCATTCCAATCGGACGCTTGGTTCTCTCAAAAACTGCCATTTTTTGCACTTTTAGCTCTATATCTCCGAAACCGCTGGACCTGCCTTTACCAAAACCTAATCACCATTTGTCCCCGTCATTACGAGTTGAATGTTTTTTGGATCAGTCAAATCCGATGCTCCGATCTCTCACAAACTTGATTTCTATTTTCTTCATTATTTGCTCCGTATCTTCGATGGCTGGACCTGCATTAGCCGAAAACTAATCAGCACATCTCCGTATCAATTGGAATCGAATGTTTTTTGAACCATCCAAATCGGTTGATCCGTGCGCCCGAAAACGTGGACGAAAAATTGTATCCATACATACATACACACACACACATCAATTTTTTCTGAGGTATGCCAAAATGTTCAGAAACCTTCAAAACGTCGAGAAATGTTAAAATTTTCTATTTCGATTTTTGGACGAATACAATAACTTACCCTACGGGAAGTTAATATTCGAAGAATATTAAATGTTCTCAAATATATTATTATAAATACTGTAACTTTCATTATTCGTATTTTATAGACAAAATATAAGAATTTATAAATTGGAATATGACGTTTGTATCAAGCGGAGTTAGAATGAAGGTCCTTATCTCATATTTTTAAGATTACACAAACTAAATGCAAAGTTAAAATTATTTATATCAATTATATAAGAGAGCTTTAGAATTTTAGCTAGAATTAAAATTAAAATCCGAATTATTTGCAATATTAAAAAAATATATTTTTTAGAATTTAAAAAGCATTTTTTTTCAAATTTTGAAATAAATAAAAATGTATTTGCATTGCCTAAAATCAATTATTTCGTCAATACAAGCAAAAGGTTTTTTCGATCTTTCAAATCGGATGTTTAGTTCTCTCAAAAACTGCCATTTTTGCATATTTAGCTCAATATCTCCGAAACGGTTCATCCTGTCTTTGCCGAAAACTAATCACCACTTCTCCCATCATTACGATTTGAACGTTTTTTGAATAATTCAAATCGGATGCTCCGATTTAAATGATTCAAAAACTCGATTTCTATTTTCTGCAGTCTTTGCTTCGTATCTCCGAAACGGCCAGACCAACTTTTGCGATAAATCAGCCCTATCAATAGAAATCGAATGGTTTTTGAATAGGTCAAAGCGGTTGACCGGTGCCCCCGAAAACGTCGACCAAAAATTGTATCCATACCTATATACATACTATACTCTCTCGCATACATACATCTATTTTTTTCTAAGGTATGCAAACCAAAATGTATGCAAACCTCTGAAACATAAATATATAAAAAAAAATATTTTGAGATTTTTTCGTTTACTACAACTTACTCTAAGTTATAATCCAGTTAATAATCCAGTAGTTTCCAACCTTTTTTTCATCGCGCCCTAAGAACTTTCTATACTATATATTGACGAAAGCCATGTAGTTGCTGTGCGGTCAGGCGTTTTCCTCAAGTTGTCAGATGGAAAACCTAACCTTAAAAACCGCACATATGTCAAGAAATTGATGTTAGATATCAGGGTCTTTCTGACTCAGCTTCATAACGTACGAGTGACGTTGCAGTTTATGTGTAAAACGCCTGAATTAACA
The DNA here is from genome assembly GCF_003426905.1 of Ctenocephalides felis. Lineage (NCBI taxonomy): Eukaryota > Metazoa > Arthropoda > Insecta > Siphonaptera > Pulicidae > Ctenocephalides > Ctenocephalides felis. Next base: position 88,124,501 of record NW_020536999.1, read on the forward strand.
GCAAATACATGAAACCTCGACAGCAATAACATTTTTCTGTTATGTGACAAAGTTGGTCCCATTATTTTAAGTATTTTTAGTTTCATTGATGGTCCGATTCTGCCGCACAACAGACCAATGTTATGGCAAGGCCATGTTACACTCCAACTTCCATACATTATGCTACTGAATCATACTGAATACTGTTAAAATGTCATATATTTGCTATTCATTTACGAGTTTTACACATAAACTGCAACGCCACTCGTATGTTATGAAGTTGAGTCAGAAAGACCCTGCTATCTAAGATAGTTTTTTGATATTTGTGGGGTTTTTATTTTAGGTTTTCTATCTGACAACCTGAGAAAAACGCCTGACTGCAAAGCAACCACATGGCTTTTGATAATATTTAGTATGGAAAGTTCTTTATAACATAACTTTGCCATAACATTGGTCTGTTGTACGGCAGAATCGGTCCTTGAATGTAGGCTAGGCCTAAACTTAAACTATAAATAAATTTACATAAATAAATAAATAAAATAATTAAATATTTGCTTTCTGACTAAATTGTATAAAAAAATCAATGCGGTACTTATATCAATGTATATATTTTCTTATTTTGTTTTTACAGTTTTGATTCTATTTTATTGAGGGCTAAAAAAATTTATGTCATATATCACTTATACATAAACATATTATTATATATTAACAAATTAATTGTTTTTACATTTTTTCTTTAATTTTCTTTGCACATTTGTGTTTAATCAATATACTTCTATAACAATATCCTTTGTCGCAAACATCACATTTATGAGGATACTCCCTTGTATGAGTATACATATGTTGTTTTAAATGATACGATCGTCTAAAGGCTTTATTGCATACTTCGCATTTATAAGGACGCTCTCCTGTATGAGTAAGCATATGCTTGTTTATAGCATACGATACTTTAAAAGCCTTATTGCATATCTTGCATTTATAGGGGCGCTCTCCTGTATGAGTACGCATATGCCTTTTCACAGCACTCGATGATTTAAATGTTCTATCGCAGAGTTTGCAATTGTAAGGGCGTTCTCCAGTATGAGTACGCATATGACTAGTTAAATTTCCTGCTTGATTGAATCTTTTGTTACATAATTCACATGTGTAAGGAAATTGTTTAGTGTGAATACGTTTGTGCAATCTAAGAGAAATTGTATGCATGAATGTCTTAAGGCATGTGTCGCATTTATAGGGGCGTTCTCCTGTGTGTGTTCGCATATGATCTATTAAATTTTTTTGAGTACGAAACCCTTTGTTACATGTTTCACATTTATAAGGATATTTTCCAGAGTGAATAAGCATGTGTGAATTCAGTGGACCCTTTTCTATGAATGTCTTATTGCATTTTTCACATTTGTATGGACGTTCACCTGTATGATTACGCATATGAACTTTCAAATGCGAATTTATTTTGTATGTCTTATGGCAAATTGAACATTTATGGGGGCGCTCTTCAGAATGAGCAAACCTATCTTGTTTTGGATTATCAGATTTTTTAATACTTGAAGGTTGTTCCATGGTCTGTTCACAAACATGCTGATCTAATAGAGATTTTGTAGTGAATGCTTTATTACAAATTTTGCATACAGAAGGTTTTTCATCGTCACATTCATCACCAGGTGTCTGAATTACCTCCTGTTTGATTTCTTCTTCAATAGTTATTTCAGAATTCATGAATCTTTCTAGACAAGTTTTATCATCTTCAGAACACTTGACAGACTTAAAAACACCATCAATTTCGTCATCTTCTGTATATTCTGGTGGCTCAATTTTGATAGACTGATTGTTCATAAACAAAGTTGTTCCATCAGACATTTTTAAATAATTTCACTGTATAAATTGAATAAGTATTAACGATGCTCTATATAATAAGCTATTTCATTCAATAATCTTCACAAATTTTATAATAAATTTAACTAATTTATATTTGTGATTAAAAATGAATAGGTTAGTCCATAAGCGATTGTTTGACATTTGAGGCATAGAATATGTTTTAAAAGATACGACACTTGTATTAAATTGCTTTGCTACTTGAGAAGAGTGTCGCATCTTTTCTCATTCACTATCGTTCTTTATGCTTTACGTTTTAACACAAAACCACAAATTTAAAGCAAACTAGCTGTGTATGGCATCGTGCCTTAAGGGGTTAGGGGTACTTGGAATTTTTGAAAAATCGATTTTTATTTTTTTGCATTTTTATTAAGTGTAATATCTTGAAAATGTTCTCTGAAAATTTCAAGTTGGTCCGATGATTACTTTTTGAGTTATTGGACTCTTACCAGCGCGTTGACGCAAGTGGAGAGCTCGATACTTATACTTAAGATTATTCTCCCTCACCTCCTGATGTTTTAAAAGCTTTTAAACCGATTTACGACGATCTTAGCAATGATAATTTACTTTCATGATGTGTAGTTCAAGATTGAATCCATAATCAGAAAAATTTGAAAGCTTCAGCCAACTAGTGTAAAAAATATGCCTAAAAACCGCGAATACTAGTTTTACTATCGTACAAATAGCTGAATACATATACATAATCATTATTATTGATTATGGATACCCTAGGACTTAATTGTGGGTATAATTCCCATTGGTATGCTGAAAAATTGGATACTGCACGTGTGAAAGTGGTAGATCAGCGCGCCAACGAGAACACTCGGGAGGGCAGAGTGCTTCGTAGGCAACAGCAAATGGAAATTTTGGAAACTTGCACAATGACTGATGAACTATTATATAGCCCAGAAATAGATGACTCGGTTTAAGTAATTCAATATTTCTAATTTCTGTACGTAAATCCAATGTGAAACTTTAAACGCGTTTTTTTTAAAACTATGTTTTTTGAACCGGTGACTACTGTAACTGTAACTCAAAAACCGCTTAGTAAATTTTAATGAAATTTATACAACTTTTAGAATACAAAATAAACTCGGGCCTGATCGAAGGATTTTTATTTTTTCAAAAATTTCAATTTTTAGGACCAATTAACTGTTGATTTTTCACACAAAAATCTAGATTTTTTGTTTCTGATGCTGCCATTTTGTTAATTTCTGCGAAAAGAAAAAAATCTTCGGTCAGGCCCAGGATTATCTATTTATAAAACTATTTCTTTTTATTTAATTGATTTTAGATGAATCTCTAAGGAGTTATGATGGTCGCCGCCAGGACCGTTTTTTGAAACAGGGTCAACAAAAACAGCTATAACTTTGGGAATAATCTTTTTTTTTCCTGAAATTTTTGTTACTTCAAATCAAAACATTGTATAATAATTCCGTAATAATATTTTTGTACAAAAACATTGTTTAATAACAACAAAAAAATACTGAAAATTCTCATTTTTTTGTACCTCCAAGTACCCCTAACCCCATAAGGCAAATTGCTGGAACTTCCCGTATCGTAATGAAATATGTTCGAGAAATATAAAATGTTTTCATATAGATTATAATAAATACTGTAACATTGTCTAATATTTATAAGAAATATATAAACTGAATTACAAAGTTGAAATTATTTGTTTAAACTATATTAGAACTCTAGTCAGAATTAAAAATAAAATCTGAATTATTTTCGATATACAATTTTTTTTCAAAATCAATTATTTTGTTAAAACAAGCAGAAAGTTCTTTGAATTATTTAAATCGGACGCTTAGTTTTCTCAAAAACTGCCATTTTTTGCACACTTAGCTCTGTATCTTTCATTTGGGTTGAAATAACCGATAACTAAAATTTATTATTTTGCCTTGCCTCCCTCTCCGAACGTAAATTATCAAATTGGTTAATAGGTTATCAAATTTGACAATTTGGCTAATATAAAGATCCATAAACAAGCTGAAAGTTTAACAAAAATATGTTTTTCAGTTTTCGAGCCCTCTTAAAATGACGAATTTGTGCACTTCCAAGCTTATAGCGTCGAAAAAAAATTTAACTAGTGACTCATGGCATTGTGCCTTAAGACAAATTACTGAAACATGCCGTATTGAAAATTACATTTTATAAAGAACTTTAAAATTTTTTGAAAAATGAAAAAAAGACTTTTAAAGCACATTTTTTGTATTTTGAAATTTTTCGAAAATTGAAAATTGATGAACTTTTTGCAAAGCAGTCGCGCTGCGTAGTTGTTTCAGAGAAGAAATATCGAAACTCTATTACCATTTTTTGTAATTTCCTGTGCCAAAAGCTAATCAGCTCGTCTCCCCATCAATACAAATCTAATATTTTTTAATTATTCAAGTCGATTTTGCGAACACGGATCAACCGATTTAAATGATTCAATTCCTATTATCAATAGGAGACGTGCTGATTAGTTATTGGCCAAGGCAGGTCCAATTGTTTTGAAGATACGGACCAAAATGCCAAAAATGATAATTCAGTTTTTAAGGAAAAAAGCGACCAATATCATTCAAAAAAATTTACAGAATAAATAACTGCTTAAATTTGTGGGGGGGGGGGCAGGTTTAGCGGTTTCGATGATCCAATAAAAAAATTTGAAAAAGAAACATTTGGCGGACAAAAGTGATCATAATTGTGTAAAAGTGATATGCACATTAAATTATCAGATATTTTAAAGATATTATAATAATAAGTATACATTTATATGCATTCTGTAACATTGTTTATCCGTTAGACTGCGACGCGGCGCTTACGCGCTTCTATATTTTGTCCCTACGCAGCTGAAGCAGCGCGATTGCTTTAAAAAAAAGTTCGAAAGTTCGTAAAATTTCAGGGATGGGGCGGCATTTTTGTCAGTGCCCCGGGGCGCCAAATGTCTGAATCCGGTCCTGTATTAAATTTTGATATTATAACACTATATTGACTTCTAAATTTTCTTTTTGCTAAACATAACAATTTGATAACAATTTATAATACTCCGAAATGTTTTTTTTTTCATAATAATAAGGTTATGAAATGTTCACGTTCATTTAATGTCCATTTAGCTGTAAGAAATTTATAGAATTTACACTCGTTTTTCCTACTGGTGTTTTCACAATCCACTACACAACAAGTTTAGTGTCTCATTTTTATTTAGAATCTATTTAAAAATGAAATAAAACTAGTTGGTTTGGTATTTAGCCTTGAGGCAAGTTACATGAACCTCCCGTTATATGTAAATAATCGACTTAATCAATAAAAAATAAATTAATTTATGAGCGATTAAAAGTATTCCGAGTGGATTTATTACACATGATCAAAAACGAACTAACACGTTAACGCGGAGTATTTTCAAAAAGCAAATTTTCAAAATTCAACAATTTTTGTATTTGAACCAGTTTCCGTAGGACTTTAATGGTTTACTATGTTTTTTAAGACCAAGTACTCTATCGTTATACCAAGTAAATCGTCTAATTTAAATTAAATTTTATCAAACGTCATAAAATCTACTTCTTTTCTCAAACTTTGATGAATTTTTAAAATTAAATTACTTGTCGTAAGGCCGCAATATTTCAGTAAGTTCCATAAGGCCATGATATATATCGCCAAAAAAAGTTCCATAAAAATCGGTTCCAATTTTTCTTTCAACAGCTAATTACAAGAAAACAGCTCGGTAGATTTTTGCCTAAAACTAATCAGTATCATCACCAATTAATATCTTTCGAACAGTTTTTGATTTTTTAAAATCGATTCGGTAGTATGAGCTTAAATTGTGGACGAAAAGTTTAACTTTTTTTTTCCAAATTACAAAGAAACGGCCCGGCCGATCTTTACCAAAAACTAATCAGCACGATTCCCAATCAATATCTTTCGACCGGTTTTTGAATTTTCATAATCGGTTCAGAATTGCAGTCTAAAACGTGGACGAAATTTTTTTTACTTTTCTGCAATTTATGAAGAAACGTCTCGGCCGATCGTCCCACAAAACTGACAAACGATAGTCCTCGTCGTGATACAACAAATGGCTTTTAAATTTTTGAAATCGGCCCAGCCGCTTTTGAGAAAACGTTGATTTACGCTAAAAAATCTGTTCACATACACATACACACGCACACACACATACATACTTTTTCCAAATTAGGTTTCATTCGATTCAGAATGGCTTGAAACGTCGAGAAAACATAAAATTAGCGAATTATGAAAACATAAACTTTTCCTTCGGACAGTTAATAATAAAATAATATTTCACGTATATTTGTTTACTATTTCGGTTATAATAGCCTCCCGTAGTGCTTAAAATGGCCACTACGAACGCTTCAATCGATTTGCGTTTTCCTTCCATGCTTACTTATCTATGCTTCACACAGACGAATAACTTACCCTACTCATCTTTATAAGAACTACTCTATGCTTTCAACTTTTAACTGAAATGTCAAATGTAAGTGTAACTAACTTTATCTTTTCTAACAATAAATAAAAATTATCAATTAAAATTGATTATTAAAAGATACGCAAACGTTTTCATGAATATTTCTTGAATATTTACAGTGAAAATAACGTGAGTTCTAATAAAAATGTCAGAAGAATCAATTATGTCTACTATTAACCAGAGAATTAAAATGGAACCACAGGAATATTCTGCAGAAAACATTAAACTCGAAATTCCGGATGAATTTGATGCTATTGTTAAGTCTGAAGAAGATAATGATACTTGTCTGGAAAGATTCTTGAATTCCGAAGTGACGATAGAAGAAGTAGTCAAACAGGAGATAATTGAGACACCTACTTTTGAATGTGATATTTGTAATGAATCTTTTCCAGAATCACAACAATTAGAAGAGCACATGGTCGATCACATGCCTAGCAAGGAAGGCCCACAAAAATGTAACGTGTGCTTTGAAACATTTGAAATGCCCTCAAGTTTGGCAAGACACATGCGTTTCCATAGCTCAGAACGACATTTCCAATGCAATATCTGTAATAAAAGGTTTGCACGGTTATCTGTATTGCAGAATCACATGCTTACGCATTCTCAAGAACGTCCCTTTCAATGTGAAATATGCGACAAAGCATTCACACAAAGAGGCGGTTTGGAATCGCATATGCTCAACCATACAGGGGAACGCCCGTTCAAATGCAAAATGTGCAATAAGACATTCAAACAGAAAAGCCATTTGAAACCACACATGCTTTTCCATTCAGGAGAGCGACCTTTTAAATGTGAAATATGCAATCAAAGCTTCACACAATTATTTCTTTTGGATCAGCACACTATTTCTCATTCTGAAGCTCGGCATTATCAATGCAAGATATGCAATAAGACATTCAAACAAACAGGTCATTTGAAACAACACATGCTTCTTCACAGTGCAGTAAGCCTCCATAAATGCACGATATGTCCTAAGACATACAAACGAAAATATGATCTACAAAAGCACTTGCTTATTCATAATTGTGAAATGTGAAATAAAGAAGGGATGATTAATGTGAAATATGAAATAAAGGAGGGGTGATACTCTGTACAATCTAGTAAACTTCCCAAAAACTTCAGATTTTAAAATCATCATTGGTAAAAATGTATTTAAAAAGTAAAAATCACACTTCTAAAAGACTTCTACACAGATAGTTAAGCAGATGTTTTCACTTGTAACCAAAATTGTCTGACGAATTATGAATAGCTTATATTTTGTTCGCATTCTACTTTAAATGTTATAATTAATATGTATACAAATATTAGTATTAATAATATATTTTTTATATTATTATTTTCTGTGTATGTATTAAAAATATATTTATCATTGAAACATAAAACTGTTTTTCTTTAACTTTCCATAGGATAAGTTATACTAATGGGCCGAAAATGAAAATTTTTTATTATTTATTATTATTTATTATTATTAACTTCCCGTAGGGTAAGTTATTGTAATGGGCCGAAAATCGGAATTGAAAATTTTTACATTTCTCGACGTTTTGAAGGTTTCTGAACATTTTGGCATACCTCAGAAAAAATGGATGTGTGTGTGTGTGTATGTGTGTGTGTGTGTGTATGTATGTGTGGATACAAATTTCCAGTCACGTTTTAGGGCGCACGGATCAACCGATTTGAATGGTTCAAAAAACATTCGATTCCTATTGATAGGGAAAAGAGCTGATTAGTTTTTGGCAAAGGCAGGTCCAGCCGTTTCGGAGATACGGAGCAAAGAGTGCGGAAAATAGAAATCGAATTTTTGAGAGAACGGAGTATCCGATTTGAATGATCTAAAAAACATTCAATTAGTAATGATTGGGAGAAGTGTTTATTAGTTTTTGGCAAAGGCAGGCCCAACCATTTCGAAGATACGGAGCTAAATATGTAAAAAATGGCAGTTTTTGAGAGAACTAAGCGTCCGATTTGAATGATCAAAAAACTTTCTGCTTCTCTTAACAAAATAATTGATTTTGGAAAAAAAATTTTGTTTCATTTTTTTTTTTTTTTTTTTTTAATTTTTATGTTGAAACAAATAATTTCAACTTTGCAATTCAGTTTATATAATTCTTATAAATATTAGACAATGTTACAATATTTATAATAATCTATTTGAAAACATTCAGTATTCCACGAATATTTCGTTACGGTACGGGAAGTTCCAGCAATTTGCCTTAAGGCACGATGCCATCCACCCCACTAGTTATTATTTATTTTCACGTTTCAGAGGTTTTTGAACACTTCGGCATACCTCAGAAAAAATGGATGTGTGTGTGAGAATACAATTTTTCGTCGACGATTTTGATAACACGGATCAACCAATTTGAAAGGCAAGTCCAGCCGTTACGAACATACGGAGCAAAGAGTATAAAAAATAGAAACCGAGTTTTTGAGAGAACGGAGTATCCGATTTAGGTGATTCAAAAAATATTCAATTTGTAATGATTGGGAAAAGTGGTGATTAGTTTTTGGCAGGGACAGGTCCAGCCACTTCGAAGATACAACGCTAAATGTACAAAAATTTGTAGTTTTTGAGAGAACTTAACATCCGATTTGAATGATTCAAAAAACTTTCTGCTTGTGTTTACGAAACAATTGTTTTTGGGAAAAAACATTTTTTTTTGTGTATCGAAAATAATTCAGATTCTAATTTGAATTCTGGCTACAGTTCAGAAGCTCACTTTTTCACTTCAAATTTGTGGCTTTCTGTTAAAACGTAAAGCATAGAGAACGATAGCGAATGAGAAAAGATGCGACACTCTTCTTAAGTAGCAAAGCAATTTAATATAAGTGTCGTATCTCTTAAAACACACTCTATGCCTCAAATGTCAAACAATCGCTTATGGACTAACCTATTCATTTTTAATCACAAATATAAATTAGTTAAATTTATTATAAAATTTGTGAAGATTATTGAATGAAATAGCTTATTATATAGAGCATCGTTAATACTTATTCAATTTATACAGTGAAATTATTTAAAAATGTCTGATGGAACAACTTTGTTTATGAACAATCAGTCTATCAAAATTGAGCCACCAGAATATACAGAAGACGAAATTGATCGTATTTTTGAATCTGCCAAATGTTCCGAAGATGATAAAACTTGTCTAGAAAGATTCATGAATTCTGAAATAACTATTGAAGAAGAAATCAAACAGGAGGCAATTCAGACACCCAGTTATGAATGTGACGATGAAAAACCTTCTGTATGCAAAATTTGTAATAAAGCATTCACTACAAAATCTCTATTAGATCAGCATGTTTGTGAACAGACCTTGGAACAACCTTCAAGTATTAAAGAATCTGATAATTCAAAACAAGATAGGTTTGCTCATTCTGAAGAGCGCCCCCATAAATGTTCAATTTGCCATAAGACATACAAAGCAAATGCGCATTTGAAAGTTCATATGCGTAATCATACAGGTGAACGTCCATACAAGTGTGAAAAATGCAATAAGGCATTCATAGGAAAGGGTCCACTGAATTCACACATGCTTATTCACTCTGGAAAATATCCTTATAAATGTGAAACATGTAACAAAGGGTTTCGTACTCAAAAAAATTTAATAGATCATATGCGAACACACACAGGAGAACGCCCCTATAAATGTGATGTATGCTTTAGGACATTTACACATATAACTACTCTTAGATCCCACAAGCGTATTCACACTAAACAATTTCCTTACACATGTGAATTATGTAGCAAAAGGTTCAATCAAGCAGGCAATTTAACAAATCATATGCGTACTCATACTGGAGAACGCCCTTACAATTGCAAACACTGTGATAATACATTTAAAACATCGAATGCTGTGAGAAGGCATATGCGTACTCATACAGGAGAGTGCCCCTATAAATGCAAGATATGCAATAAGGCTTTTAAAGTATGGTGCACTATGAACAAGCATATGCGTACTCATACAGGAGAGCGTCCTTATAAATGCGAAGTATGCAATAAAGCCTTTAGACAATCGAATCATTTACAACAACATATGCTTATTCATACAAGGGAGTATCCTCATAAATGTGATGTTTGTGACAGAGGATATCCTTATAGAAGCAATTTGATTAAACACAAATGTACAAAGAAAATTAAAGGAAAAATGTAAAGACAATTAATTTGTTAATATATAATAATATGTATATGTATAGGTGATACATGGCATAAGATTTTTTCAGCCCTCAATAAAATAGAATCAAAACTGTAAAAACAAAATAAGAAAATATAGACATTGATATAAGTACCACATTGATTTTTTTATACAATTTAGTCAGAAAGCAAATATTTAATTATTTTATTTATTTATGTAATTTTATTTATAAATATGTAAAATTCAAAAGTGTTTAAACCTTTAGATTTAGGCCTAGTCAATATTTATGACCGTTTCTGCCGCACAACAGACCAATGTTATGGCAAGGCTATGTTATGGAGAACTTTCGAAACTAAATATTATCAAAAACCATGTGGTTGCTATGCAGTCAGGCGTTTTTCTCAGGTTGTCGGATAGAAAACCTAAAATAAAAACCCCACAAATGTCAAAAAACGATCTTAGATAGCAGGGTCTTTCTGACTCAGCTTCATAACATACGAGTGACGTCGCAGTTTATGTGTAAAACGCCTGAATGGACAGCAAATACATGACATTTTGACAGTATTCAGTATGATTCAGTAGCATAATGTATGGAAGTTGGAGTGTAACATGGCCTTGCCATAACATTGGACTGTTATACTAATAAAATATAAACAATTATGGGACCGATTCTGCCGCATAACAGGAAAATGTTATGACAAGGCCATGTTACAATCTAACTCCCATACATTATGCCACTGAATCATACTAAATACTGTCAAAATGTCATGTATTTGCTGTGCATTCAGGCGTTTTACACATAAACTGCAAGGTCACTCGTATGTTATAATGCTGAGTCAGAAAGAGCCTGTTATGTAAGATCGTTTTTTTTTGGCATTTGTGCGGTTTCTATGTTAAGTTTTCTATCTAACAACCTGAGAAAAATGGCTGACTGCACAGCAACTACATGGCTTTCGTCAATATTTAGTATAGAAAGTTCTTAGGGCGCGATGAAAAAAAGGTTGGAAACTACTGGATTATTAACTGGATTATAACTTAGAGTAAGTTATAGTAAACAAAAAAATCCCAAAATATTTTTTTTTATATATTTATGTTTCAGAGGTTTGCATACATTTTGGCATACCTTAGAAAAAATAGATGTATGTATGTGAGTGTGTGTAATATGCAAGTATTAGGTATGGATAAAATTTTTGGTCGACGTTTTCGGGAGCACCTGTCAACCGCTTTGACTTATTCAAAAACCATTCGATTTTTATTGATAGGGCTGATTTATCGCAAAAGTTGGTCTAGCCGTTTCAGAGATAAGAAGCAAAGACTGCAGAAAATAGAAATCGAGTTTTTGAATCAATCAAATCGGAGCATCCGATTTGAATTATTCAAAAAACGTTCAAATCGTAATGATGGGAGAAGTGGTGATTAGTTTTCGGCAAAGACAGGTCGAACCGTTTCGGAGATTTTGAGCTAAATATGCAAAAATGGCAGTTTTTGAGAGAACTAAACATCCGATTTGAATGATCGAAAAAACCTTTTGCTTGTATTGACGAAATAATTGATTTTAGGCATTGCAAATACATTTTTATTTATTTCAAAATTTGAAAAATAATGCTTTTTAAATTCTAAAAAATATTTTTTTTAATATTGCAAATAATTCGGATTTTAATTTTAATTCTAGCTAAAATTCTAAAGCTCTCTTATATAATTGAGATAAAGTCCTTCATTCTTAAAAATATGAGATAAGATCCTTCATTCTAACTCCGCTTGATATAAACGTCATAGTCCAATTTATAAACTCTTATATTTTGTCTATAAAATACGAATAATGAAAGTTACAGTATTTATAATAATATATTTGAGAACATTTAATATTCGTCTTAAAATCGTCCAAAAATCGAAATCGAAAATTTTAACATTTCTCGACGTTTTGAAGGTTTCTGAACATTTTGGCACACCTCAGAAAAATTTGATGTGTGTGTATGTATGTATGGATACAATTTTTCGTCCACGTTTTCGGGCGCACGGATTAACCGTTTTGGATGGTTCAAAAAACATTCGATTCCAATTGAAAAGGAGATGTGCTGATTAGTTTTTGGCGAAGGCAGGTCCAGCAAAGAGTGCCAAAAATAGAAATCGAGATTTTGAGAGAACCAAAAGTATCGGATTTGAATGGAAAAACATTCAGTTCGTAATAATGAGGAGAAATGATGAATGATGATTAGCTTTTGGCAAAGAGGCCAGGTCCAGCCATTTTGAAGCTAAAGGTGTAAAAAATGGCAGTTTTTGAAAGAAGTAAGCATCCGATTTGAATGATGCAAAAACAATTTTTTTGCATATCGAAAATAATTCAGATTTTAATTTTAATTCTGACTAAAGTTCTAAAGTTTACTTATATACTTTAAATAAATAATTTTAACTTTGTAATTCAATTTATATAATTCTTATAAATATTAGACAATGTTACAGTATTTATAATTATCTGTATGAAAACATTTAATATTTCTGAAATATTTCATTACGGTACGGGAAGTTCCAGCAATTTGCCCTAAGACACGATGCCATACACAACTAGTAAATTTTAGTTTGCTAATAATTTACTTCGTAAAGTTAGTTAGCAAGAGTGTCGCATCTTTACTAATTCATATCGTTCTCTATGCTCTATCTGTCAAACAAAGCATCACCATCTTGAGAAAATTTCTTTTAAGACAAAAACTTTAAAGACAAAAGTGTTTGTTATTAATTATAACATAATTAATTACTAAAAAGCGATTGTTTAATGTTATGAAAAATTGTTGTTAATTCATTTTAAGTGTAAATATCTAAAAATGTCCGAAAAAACAACTGTGTCTACAAATGAGCTCCAAATTAAGATAGAACCACCAGAATTTTCAGTTGAAGAGATTGAAGGTGAAAATGAGGATGAATTTGATGTTGATGATGATAATATTAAGCCGGAGGCATTTTCAGACAATGGCGATACTTGTTTAGAAAATTTCATGAACTCTGAAGTGACGATAAAAGAAGAAATCAAACAGGAGTCACTTGAGGCACCCTCTTATAAATGTGATATTTGCAATAGATCATTTACAGAGTCGCATGATTTAACTGAGCATTTGGCCGAACACATGCCTGGTCACAGCGAAGAAGGCCCCCATAAGTGTGATATATGCTATAAGACATTTAAATATCCTTCAATTTTGGCAAAACACATGCCTGTACATACTAATGAGCGCCCCTTCAAATGCGAAATCTGTCACAAGACATTCAAACGATCAAAAGAGTTGAAATCACACAAATTCACACATTCAGAAGAACACCCTTTTAAATGTGAAACATGCAATAAGGCATTCAACAAAAAAAGCAATTTAACAAAACACAAGCATATCCACGCTGAAGAGCGCCCTTTTAAATGTGAAATATGCAACAAAGAATTCCATTTATCAAACTATTTGAAAAAGCACATGCTTGTTCATACCGGGGAACGTTCCTATGCATGCAATCTATGCGAAGGCACCTTCATGTTACCAAGCGACTTGAAAAGACACATGAGTGTCCATACAGGGGAACGCCGTTACAAGTGTGAAACATGCAGTAGAAGATTCAGACAACTGGATGCTTTAAAAACACACCTACTTATTCACACCGGAGAACGCCCACATGAATGCAAAATATGCAATAAGGCATTCATTCAATCAAGTGCTCTAAAAACGCACATGAGGATTCATTCAGAAGAGAGTTGTTATAAATGTGACATATGTAATAAGGCTTTTAAACAAGCGAGCATCCTGTGGAGACACTCGCTTGTTCACAGTGGAAAACGTGCACATAAATGTGGGATGTGTGATAAGGCATTCACATCGTCGAGTGATTTGAAAATTCACACACGTACTCATACTGGTGAACGTCCTTATACATGTGAAGTATGTAGCAAAACGTTTCCTGCACGGACTAATTTAAAAAGACATCTGCGAATTCATAAGTGAGAAGTCACTAGAAGGAAACTAGCGGTGTATGGCATCATGCCTTAAGGCAAATTGCTGCAACTTCCTTTCTTCCTTCAACAAAACTTAATTAAGCTGAGTTAGCATAAAGGACCTTATCTCATATTTCTAAGAATTACATAAACTGAATTGCAAAGTTAAAATTATTTATCTCAAGTATATTATTGAGCATCGTGCCTTAAGGCAAATTGCAGGAACCTTCCATATCGTAATGAAGTATTCGAAGAATATTAAATGTTTTCAAATATATTATTATAAATACTGTAACATTTATTATTCATATTTTATAGACAAAATATAAGAGCTTATAAATTGATGTTGTTATATGTTTATGTTAAAAGTAAATAAACAAAACTTAATTAAGCTGAGTTAGAATAAAGGATCTTATCTCATATTTCTAAGAATCATATAAACTAAATTGCAAAGTTAAAATTATTTATCTCAAGTATATCACTGGGCTCTAGAATTTTAGCTAAAATTAAAGCAAACTAGTGGGGTGTATGGCTTGTGCCTTAAGGCAAATTGCTGGAACTTCCCGTACCGTAATGAAGAGGAATACTGAATGTTATCAACTAGATTATTATTAATATTGTAACATTGTCTAATATTTATAAGAATTATATAAACTGAATTGCAAAGTTGAAATTATTTGTTTAAAGTATATTAGAACTATAGTCAGAATTAAAAATAAAATCTGAATTATTTTCGATATACAATTTTTTTTCCAAAATCAATTATTTTGTTAAAACAAGCAGAAAGTTCTTTGAATCATTTAAATCGGACGCTTAGTTCTCTCAAAAACTGCCATTTTTTACACATTTAGTTCCGTATCTTCGAAATGGCTGGGACTGCCTTTGCCAAAAACTAATAAACACTCATTAACAAAAACATCATTACTAATTGAATGTTTTTTAGATCATTCAAATCGGATGCTCCATTCTCTCAAAAACTCTATTTCTATTTTCCGCACTCTTTGCTCTTTATCTCCGTAACTGCTGGACCTGCCTTTGCCAAAAACTAATCAGCTCATCTCCCTATGAATAAGAATCGAATGTTTTTTGAACCATTCAAATCGGTTGATCCGTGCGCCCGAAAACGTGACTGGAAATTTGTATCCATACATACATACACACACACATCAATTTTTTCTAAGGTATGCCAAAATGTTCAGAAACCTCCAAAACGTCGAGAAATGTAAAAATTTTCAATTTCGATTTTCGGCCCATTACAATAACTTATCCTACGAGAACTTAAAAAAATTTTTTTTGTTTAACCCAAAAATAATCGTTTCGTCAATACAAGCAAAAGGTTTTTTTAATCATTAAAATTTTTTGAATAGTTTTTTTAAATAATTTAAATCGGTTGACCGATGCTCCCGAAAACACCGACTAACTAGTCGGTGTCGAACGATTCAGAATGACTTGAAACATCAATAAAATACAAAATTAGCGAATCGGATTTTTTTTAGGAATGTTAATAATCTACAGCTCAGATACTTAAGAACTACTCATAACTAGTCGTGCATGGCATTGCTGGAAATTCCCGTACCAAAAAATTTTTTTTAAAAAAAAAAAAAAAATTTTAAACTTTGAGAAAATTAGGTTTTTGGAGAAACTTTAAATTTTTGAAAAAAAAATACTTTTTTCGAAAAAAAAAACTTTGAAAAAAAATGATTTCTTTGTTTTCACATATTTTGCAAATTTTGAACTTTATTTCAAAGCAATCGTACTGCTTTAGCTGCATGGAGACGAAATATCGAAGCGCCGCGCCGCCGTCTAACGGATAAACGGTGTTAGAAAACCCATAGAAATGTAAACAAAATTGAAAGGTATTATTAAAATCCCCATAAAATATCTGATAATTTGATGTGCCTATGTCTAATAATAATTTTTGACTGCCGAATGGCTTTTTTTTTACTTTTTTACTACATCTCCGAGACCACTAGACCTGTCTACCCAAAATTTTAATCAGTTTTTCATCTTGTCAATATACAAGTAAAAGGTTTTTTAATTCATTAAAATCGGACGCTCCGTTCTCTTAAAAACTGAGTTACCGTTTTTGGCACTTTTTTCCCCGTATCTTCGGAACGGATAGACCTGCTCTTGCCAAAAACTAACCAGCACGTCTCCTTATTAATAGGCATCGAATGTTTTTTGAATAATTAAAATTGGTTGTACCGTGTTCCCGAAATTGTCGACAAAAATTTGTATCCGCACACACACACACATCATGCCAAAATGTTCAGAAACCTCTAAAACGTAAAGATATACAAATATTTTCATTTTCGAATTTTTTGCGATTACTGTAACTTACCCTACGGGCAATTAAAAATTGTATCCATACATACACCAATACACACAAACACACATCAATTTTTTTAACAATCAAGGATTTACATAATTTCAAGAAAATGAAATTATCTTAACTTAATTAATTTCATAAAGAAATATTGGTATATAATTTAAACGCTTTTTTAGGGCTTGACTACAGCTAACATATAAATATCTTTCAGGGTTGTGTGTATTCAGAAGTTAATTTTGATTTTCATCAATGATTATTATTTTTTGAATTTGTGAAGTTACACAACATTTAGGAAGTATCTTCCTAACTTCACATCATTTCAAGATTGATGTTTTCACATCAAAAATGATGTTTCTTCAAAGATCAGTTAATTCTTTGCTCAATTACTTTTAACTATCTTTCAAAAATTTAAGCCGATTTTGATAAAACTTTTTTTGGAGATATATATCATGGTCTTATAGAACTTACTGAAATATTACGGCTTTACGACAAGTAGTTCAATTTTAAAAATTCATCAAAGTTTGAGAAAATGAGTATAGTTTTTTTGAGGTTTGTTAAAATTAAAATTAGGCGATTCAGTTGGTATAACGATAGAGTACTTGGTCTTAATGAACATACAAAACCATTAAAGTCCTACGAAAACTGGTTCGATTATAAAAATTGTTGAGTTTTGAATATTTGCTTTTAAAAAATACTCTTGAGTTAACATGTTCGTTCATTTTCCATTATGTGTAATAAATCTACTCGGAATACTTTTAATAAATCATAAATTAATTTATTTTTTATTGATTAAGTCAGTTATTTACACTTATCGGGAAATTCATTTAACTTGCCTCAAGGCAAAATGCCAATACCAACTAGTTATTAATGAAATACTGGTTGTTTCAAATATATCAAGAAGCTCATGCAACTTGCCTCAAAGCAGTATGCCACTTACAACTAGTCATCATTCTAAATTTATATAAAAAGAATAAATCATTAACAAAGAATAACATCATGTTAGATTGTTAAGAACTTGTTATTGTGAGAATAATATAATTCTGAAATAGTAATAAGTATTGAAAACCACAGGAAACATTAATATATATTCTTTTATTGCTACATAAATTGTTTAATAGTAATAAAAATATAAAATTCAGACGATTAATAAAAATATAAAATTCAGACGATTATATAAATCACATCCTTCATTATATTTCATGTTTTTAAGGTTTTTCTTCTCTATGATTGTGCTCCATGTGTTTTTTCAGATAATATGCTCGTGTAAATGTGCCATTACATATTTCACATATAAAAGGGCGTTCTCCAGTATGGACAAGCATATGTTGTTTTAAATGAGTTGATAGACCGAAATCTCTATCACATATTTTACATTTAAAAGAACGTTCTCCAGTATGAATAACCATGTGTCTTTTTAAATTAATTGATTTACTGAAAGCTTTATCACATATTATACATTTAAAACGGCGTTCCCCGGTATGAACAAGCATATGTTCTTTTAAACTATATGAAACACGAAAAGCTTTATCACATATTAAACATTTAAAAGGAAGTTCCCCGGTATGGATAAGCATATGCTTTTGTAAATTACCAGAACGACGAAAGGCTTTATCGCATTCTGTGCATTTAAAAGTATATTCTGCTGTATGAATTACCATGTGTCTTCTCATATTGCTTAATTGTGAGAATGCCCTATTGCAAATTTCACAATTATGAGGTTTTTTTTTGCTATGAACAGCCATGTGAGAAGATAATCGGCTCAAACATGAAAATCCTTTTTTGCATGTTTTGCATCTAAAAGGGTGTTCTCCACTATGGATATACATATGCTCATTCAAATGACTCTTACGATTAAATGACCTACAACATTTACCACAGTTGTACGGTTTCTCATTAGTACGAGTTTGAAAATGCTCCTTGAACTGACTTGGACTTGGAAAAGTCTTTGAACATGAGGTGCATTTAATTTCGTGAACTACCATATGCCGTTTTAAACTATCTAATTCTGCAAATAATCTATTACAAATGTTACATTTGTAAGAAGGTGTCTCGAATGATTTTTGTTTGATTTCTTCTTCTATCGTCACTTTGGACTCCATGAAACTTTCCAGACTTGTTTTATTATCTTCAAAACACAATTCAGACTCAATAATATCATCGAGAACTTCTAATTCATCCATAATTTCACATTTTATATCTTCCACTGAATATTCTGGTGGCTCAATATTAATTGTCTGATCATTCGCAGAGAGAATTGTTTTACCAGACTTTTTGATATATTAGCACTGTTTGCAAAAATAATTTATTGGAATTATTTGCTGTTTATTAATCTTTTAATAATCTCTTAATATTAAAAGAACGATTTTATATTTACTTTAATTTACAACTGTAATAATAAAATGACATTGTTTTGACATTTGGAACATAGAGCGTGTTTTTCGGAGAGATGTCACACTCAAAGTGATCGCATAACCACCAACTATGCAGTAGGTCTACTCTTCTTTTATCTATGGTTGGTACTTTGCCTTGAGGCAAGTTACATAAACTTTCCAACAAACTTCCCGATATGTGTAAATAATCGATTTAATCAATAAAAAATAAATTAATTTATGAGTGATTAAAAGTATTCCGAGTGGATTTATTACAGATAATTAAAAACGAACGAACACGTTGACTCGGAGTATTCTCTAAAAGCAAATTTTCACAAATCAATAATTTTTATAATCGAACTAGTTTCCGTATGATTTTAATGGTTTAGTATTTTCATTAAGACCAAGTACTCTATTGACCAAGTACAAAGACCAAGTACTCTATTGTTATACCAAGTAAATCGTCTAATAAAACTACTCATTTTCTCAAACTTTGATGAATTTTAAAAACTAAAAATTACTTGTCGTAAGGCCGTAATATTTCAGTAAGTTCTATAAGACCATAATATATCGCCAAAAAAATTTCCATACAAATCAGCTTAATTTTTTTTTCAACAGTTCATTACAAGAAAACGGCTTAGTAAATTTTCACCTAAAACTAATCAGTACGATTCCCAACTAATATCTTTCGAACAGTTTTTGATTTTTTTAAATCGATTTGGTACTATGAGCTTAAATGTGGACGTTTAATACTTATTTCCAAATTACAAAGAAACGGCTCGGCCGATCGCTCCACAAAACTGAGAAAAGATAATCCACATCAAAATACATCGATTGACTTTTAAATTTTTGAAATCGGTACAGGCGTTTTTGAGGAAACTTCGATGAAAGTTCTAATTTTGACTAACGCCAAAAACGATACTAATTTTTGCAAACTTTGACGAATTTTCAAAATTAAGCGATTGTTAAGGCCGTAATATTTTAGTATTATCTAGAAGACCATGATATCTATCACCAAAAAAAATTATGAAAATCGTCGCAAAAAATTTTAACACTTTATTACAAGAAAACGACCCGGCCGATCTTTAACAAAAACTAATCAGGTCGATTCCCAACTAATATATTTTGAACAATTTTTGAATTTTCAAAATCGATTCAGAATTGCGGGCTAAAACGTGGACAATTTTTTTTTCACATCGCACAAAACTGAGAAATGATAAACCTCATCAAGATACATCAAATGGTTTTTAAATTTTTGAAATCGGTTCAGGCGTTTTTAAGCAAACGTCGATGAAAGTTCTAATTTTCAAAAACGCCAAAAAACCATACTAATTTTTGCAAACTTTGACAAATTTTTAAAATTAAACGACTTGTCGTAGGGCCGTAATATTTTAGTATGATCTATAAGCCTATGGTATCCACTGTCAAAAAAAATTCAAAAAAATCGCCAAAAAATTTTTTTTAACACATTATTTCAAGGAAACGGCCCTGCCGATCTCTACCAAAAACTAATCAGCACGATTCCCAACTAATATATTTCGAACAACTAATAATTTTCAAAATCTATTCAGAATTGCGGGCCAAAACGTGGACAAAAAAACGGCTTGGCTGATCGTCGCGCTAGTCCTCATCCAGATACATCGAATGGCTTTTAACTTATTGAAATCGGTTCAGCCGTTTTTGAGAAGACGTAGATTTACGGCAAAAAATCTCTACACATATACTTTTTCCAAATTTTGTCTCATTCGATTCAGTATGGCTTGAAACGTCAAGAAAACATAAAATTAGCGAATCGGATTTTTGGATGAAAACATAAGCTTCTCTTTCGTGAAGTAAATTAACGACTCGACTCAAAATCTGAAACAACTAGTGGTGCATGGCATCGTGCCATGAGGCAAATTGCTGGAACTAGCGAATTAAAATTTTGAAGTTCCGAAAATCACAAGCAGAAAGTTTTTTGAATCATTCAAATCGGATGCTTAGTTCTCTCAAAAACTGCCATTTTTCGCACATTTAGTTCGGTATCTCCGAAACCGCTCGATCTGCCTTTGCCAAAAACTAATCACCACTTCTGCCAATCATTACTAATTGAATGTTTATTGAATTATTCAAATCGGATGCTCCGTTCTCTCAAAAACTTGATTTCTATTTTCTGCACTCTTTGCTCCGTTTCTCCGTAACGGTCGGACCTGCCTTTGCCAAAAACAAATCAGCACATCTCTCTCTATCAATAGAAATCGAATGCTTTTTGGACCATTCAAGTTAAAAAAATTAATTTTATAAATAAATTAGTGGTGTATGGCATCGTGCCTTGAGGCAAATTGCTGGGCTTCCCGTTCCCTAATAAAATATTTGAAGAATATTAAATGTTATCAAATATGTTATTATAAATACTGTAACTTTCATTATTTGTATTTTATAGGCAAAATATAAGAGCTTAAAAATTGTTATAATTGTTAATTGTTAAGATGATGTTCATATAAATTTAGATGAAAAGTAAAAACTTAATAATCCCCTTTGAAAGGGAGTTAGAATGAAAGCATTTATCTCATAATTCTAAAAATTACATAAACTGAATTGCAATGTTAAAATTTATTATTTCAAGTACTTTAGCTAGAAATAAAATTAAAATCAGAATTATGTTCAATAATAAAAAAAATATTTTATTTACATAATATTAATTCATATTATGTAAATAAAATTTTGGACCAATCAAGTAAAAAAATTAATTTCATAAATAAACTAGTGGTGTATGGCATCGTGCCTTGAGGTAAATTGCTGGACTTCCCGTTCTGTAATAAAATATTTGAAGAATATTAAATGTTATCAAATATATTATTATAAATACTGTAACTTTCATTATTTGTATTTTATAGGCAAAATATGAGAGCTTAAAAATTGATCGATGATGTTCATATAAGTTTACATGAAAAGTAAATATTCAAAACTTAATAATCCCCTTTGAAAGGTAGTTAGAATAAAATACCTTATCTCATAATTCTAAAAATCATATAAACTGAATTGCAATGTTAAAATTATACATTTCAGGTATTTTAACTAGAATTAAAATTAAACTCAGAATTATTTTCAATAATAAAAAAATATTTTAATTACATAATATTAATTCATATATTTTATTGCATATAATGGTTTAATAACAATATAAAAATAAAATACTTTTAAATGTCTCAAATATAAAAATCACAGAGTTAATTCCTTTTACGTGTCTCTTCATCACTTCATTTAGACACGTTTCCATATTTCATATTTATAATTTCTCTCTATTATGAATGAGCATATGTTTTTTCAAACTGCTCGAATGCTTGAATTTTTTTCTGCACAGTTTGCATTTATGGGGACGTACTGCACTGTGAATTACCATGTGTTGTATCAAATTGCTTGGATCTTTAAAAGTGCTTTCGCACAATTTACATTTGTAAGGCCGATAACTGGTATGAAGAACCATGTGCCGTTTTAAATTGTCTGATCGACTGAAGTCTTTATCGCATAAATCACATCTATTGGGGCGTTCTCCACTATGAATCAGCATATGTCGTTTCAACAGAGCCAGTTTAGTAAATGTTCTATTGCATGTATAACATTTTTTGGGTTTTTTACCAAAATGAATTTGAAGATGTTCCTTTAAGTCATTTGCGTCTACAAAAATATTTGGACAATATGCACATTTAAGATTGTGAACTGCCATGTGCTGTTCTAAGTAAAGTGGTTTCCTAAATTATCTATTACAAATGTCGCATTCATAAGAAGGTGTCTCGAGTAATTCTCGTTTGACCTCTTTGTCTATAGTTACTTCAAGATAATTTTCATCATCTTCTAAACATAATTCAGACTTAATAATCTTACCAAGATCATCAAACTGAACCCCATGTGTTATGTCTTCTGGAGGCTCTGTTTTAATTATCTGCTCTTTCATAGAAAGAATTGTTTCTTCAGACATTTTGATATATTCTAACTATTTACAAAGATTATTTAATATTATTGGTTGCTATTTATAAATATCTTGATAAATAATATTGCTGACATAATGATTTTATTTCTTTAAAACTAGTTGCATTTGAAATAATAAAATAACTTTGTTTTGACATTTTGAGCATAGACAAAGTTTTTGTAGACATGTCACTTGTATCAAATCGCTTTACTTTACAAAAGTGTGTCTATGCTCTACCTGTCAATAACGAATGACAATCTTAACAAATTTAAAATTAACTAGTGGGGCTTTAAAGTTTAACATTTTTGAAAAAAAATTACTCTAAAAAATTAGATTTTTGAGAAACTATAAATTTTTGACAAATTTTTTTTTTTGCCTTCAGGTCTGCCTTCATGAAAATCAGTTCTTCATCTTGTTAATACAAGTAAAATGTTTTTTGAATTATTCAAATCGGACGCTCCGTTCTCTTAAAAACTGAGTTACCGTTTCTGGCACTTTTTGCCTTATATCTTCGGAACGGCTAGACCTGCCGTCGCCAAAAACTAATCAGCACGTCTCCTTATCAATACGAATCGAATGTTTTTTGAATTATTCAAATCGGTTGATCGGTGTTCCCGAAATCGCCGACAAAAATTTGTATCCGCACACACGCACACACGCACACATACATCCATTTTTTCTAAGGTATGTCAAAATATTCAGAAACCTTTGAAACGTAAAGATATATAAATTTTTTCATTTTCGATTCTTTTGCGATTACTATAACTTACCCTACGGGAAGTTAATAATTAGTAATAACATATTAATTGTTAAAACTGTTTCATCCAATCTGATTAAACAATTCTATTCGATGATCATCGAGTTAGATGAGGAGTAGCGTTTATGAAATTTGCGCGACGATCAGTCAAGCCGTTTCTTTGTAAATCGCAAAAACGGGAAAAAACTTTCGTCCACGTTTTATCCCGCAAATCTGAATTGATTTTGAAAATACAAAAACTGTTCGAAAGATATTGGTTAGGAATCGTACTGAATAGTTTTTGGTAAAGATTGGCCGGACCGTTTTCTTGTAGTAAAGTGTTAAAAAAAATTTTTTTCACGATTTTATGATTTTTTTGACGGTAGATACCATAGTCTTATAGATCATACTAAAACTACGGCTCTACGATAAGTAGTTTAATTTTAAAAAGTCATCAAAGTTTGAAGAAATGAGTAGTTTTTTTGACGCTTGTTAAAATAAAAATTAGACGATTCACTTGGTATAATGATAGAGTACTTGGTCTTAATATCGAACTCATACAATAATACTCTTGTTTTATCTATGATCAAACTTATGTCTCTGTTAAAGATAAAGATGGTTATTGTTTTTTATAATCACAGTTTTTATTTATCTTAAAAATGGAGCCCTCGATCAAATGATTCGGTAAAACTCGATTATTTCAAAATCGCGTAGAAACTTTACATTTTTAATTTGAAATTTTTGTAAAAGCGTAATTTAATTAAAACAATGGACGGTGGCTATTACGTGAAATGTCAAACGTTTTTGGCAGATGATGTACAATTACGTTTAATAGGATGTTTAACGTGAATATTATTTAATTATGATTAAATTGTAGTAAGTAGTTTTGTTTGTAGTTTTATTTATATACAAAAACGTTAGTAAACGGGCCCCAAGTGTTACTAGAGATTCAAAATATCAACTTTTTTTAAATGTTAATATGAAAATGCATTTTTTGGCGTTGTAGCACTCTTTTTTTGCAAATCATATTTTTCTCAAACACGGTGCTCTGTAAGATCTCATTTGTATAATTATACTCATTGGTATTTATAAAACATTTTCTAGGTTATATTATTTTTTATTTATGTTATTTAAATTCAGAACCTAAATTTGGTATCGATTAAATGGACATTTTGTCGAATAACATTTTCCCAGTTATAATTTCCTAGAATTTATCGAAGAATAGATAGTAATATATGAAGGTCCGGGGTTAAAAAGGTCCACCATCGATGTGTCAAAACCAGTAAAGTTAAGCATTGTTTAACAATAATATTTGAAAGTAGAGAGAAAAAGATGTATAACCAGCTATAATCTTGATTTGAAGACTCTGCTATCGGGAGAATGGGGAGATAAACGGTAATCTTTGAAAATCCATAATAAAAGTATTTTCTTCCGTTGGTAGATTTTTAGCATTAGTTAAAAATGTAATCATTTTGTAAAATTCTTTAAAATTAAAATAAGATTTTAAACCTCTTTGCCATCTGGCCGTTTCAAGTTACCCCGCCTATAGGGTAAAAAGGACTAGATAACAAATTTTTGAAAGACATAAAAAAGCACATTTCTACAGTGATAAATTAGAAGGCAGTTTTACTGAACGTAGTCAGATAATTGTTCGTTTGAAATTTGTTATTTGTTGTGATATAATTGTTATGGTTTTCACAATATAGTTTATATTTGCTCAAAGTTAAATTGAACCTTTGTGCCTCGCCCTCGCCCCCGAAGCACACATAGAAAAACAAGTATAAATAAGTAGTTCGAAAGTAAATTCCTTAAATATATATATATATATATATATATATATATATATATATATATATACTAGCTGACCCGGCAAACGTTGTTTTGCTAAGTAAGGTATATTCTAAACAATTTGTAAAGAATCAAAAAAATAATACTTTAAGTGTATAAGGACGTGTTGTTTGAATGCTATATACAATGTGGTATTATAAAAACAATAAACCCCATTAGTTTGTCTATGTTTTGTCAATTCAATCAAACTGGAAGTTTTATACACTTTCTATAGAAATATAGTATCATAGATTGAATAAACTACATGGATAGTTTATAAATAATTAATTCTGAATTAGAATGAAAAACGGGCTCTAAACTACCTCTCTGCCACCAATTACTGAGCCACAGCAACGCGTGGCCGGGCTAGCTAGTATTTTTTTTATATATATAAATATACTATCAATTAAACTGAAAATCGGGATAAAAAGTATCCTAAGTCCTTCTCCTGGCTCTAAACTACCTCCCTGCCAATTTTCATCTAAATCGGTTCAGCCGTTCGTGAGTTATAAGTGTTAGCACATAAAGCGATCCTCTTTTATATATATAGATATATATATATAAAAATAGGTCAAAAAATACCAAATAAAACCTGTCAAACGCCATATTATTTGCGCCAACAGTTGCACTTTTTGGCCACCATGAAAAGTCACGTCGTTTTCACTGACATTTTTACAGACTTGCCCGGCGCCTAATGTTAATTACAGCACGACGCCATATTTGACAGTTTTGACAGCTAAGTAAATTTGACAGATAAATGCATTTTGTTTTATTTACATTATTTTTAAATTATAATTAAGGCTAAATATGATGTATAAGTAGTCTTCTAGTACTTGAAATGCAAAAGTAAAATAAATAGATGACAGATATTAGGAATTATTGACAATGTGCAACATGTCTCAAGAAATAGATTCTTTTTCTTTACCAGAAAACCTAACAAATTATGTCAAAATGAACAATACAACGTCCAGACAAAAATATTCCTTAGATTTTGAAGCAGAACCTCTAGATTATACAGAAGAAGACGAAAGTGGTGTTGAAAATGGTTCTGACGACCACCAAATATCACAATATGTACAAGCAACACTCGAACAAGAAATCATTATTGAAAATGATTCTGATGACCAAGATAAATCCTTCACATGCACTTATTGCCAAAAAGTATTCATGCGTGCAGATATTCTAGATGTACACACCAGAACCCACACCAGACAAAACCCTTATGCCTGCGATATATGCCCCCAAACATTCTCCAACACAAACGACTTAATAAAACACCAACTAATCCATTCAGGAGCGACATGTTTCGAATGTGGCGTATGCAACAAAGCCTTTACACAAAAAAAGAACTTAAGACAACACATGATAACACATTCTGGTAAACGTCCTTTCAAGTGCACACTGTGCCCTAAGACATTCATCAAAAAAGCACATGTTTCACAACACATGACTTCACACACTGGAGAACAGTCTCATAAATGTGGTACATGTGGTAAAATGTTTGTCCGGTCAGATTCTTTAAAGCATCATTTAAAAATACACACCGGAGAAATGCCTTTTGAATGTGAGGTATGCAACAAAGCCTTTAGAAGAAGAACTAATTTAAAAAAACACATGGCTATCCATAGTCCAAAAAAACCTTTCAAGTGCGAAGTGTGTGGTAAAGCCTTTACCAGAATGGATAGTTTGAAGACTCACATGCACCATCATTTAGAAACAAAACCTTTTAAATGTGTTTTGTGCGAAAAGGAGTTTACATTGGAAAGATATTTAAAGAAACACATGAGCAGTCATGTGGGGGACAAGAATTTTAAATGTGATGTGTGCGAGAGAGCTTTTGCACGATCTGATAATTTAAAACAACACATGAAAACACATTGTACAGATTTTGAATGTGAAATATGCTTTATGAAGTTTACTTCGTCAAATAAGTTCACAAGGCATAAAAAAACACATTACGAGGTAGAAATACAAGACTGATGGAAAATGATTCATATCGAATAGGAAAATAAATTTATTACTTATTTATCTTAAATTATATTATTATTATACTTCCATAAATAGAGACAATTTTTTGTATATAAATGTTTATTGTTAAAATAATGTACAAATATAAAATTAACCCTTTCCACTCGGATGCCTTCACTCCGGCTGCAAAATAAATATAAATCTCGCAATTCGCGAGTGGAAAGGGTTAAGTTTATTTTAAGTTCTAATACTCTTATTATTTATTAGTTGCGAAAAGCCAAAATATTATTTATGTATATAAAAAACAAAACAATATATAAATATATTTATTTATAAAACTGTTTTTTTAATTGTCGACACATTTTTAACAATCTGAAGAAGAAAATATGTTTTTTAATAAATCCACTTTGGTTCAAGTCTTTCTGAATCGTTTAACACCAAAATTGTAAACAACTGTATATGTGCATACAGATATATGTTTATGTGACTCACAATTGTGAGTATTAATACTTGGATAAAATTTAATTAATTATGTCTAACGGTGAGCTTTTGATCCGCCATTTTGAGCTTTTGATCCGCCATTTTGAGCTTTTAATTTTATTCATTATTATTATGAAAAATACATGGCTAAGACAACATCGATGTTTCATTTGAGTTTATTATACAATACTCATAAACTAAAGTAGAAGTTTTGTGATTTTTTAAAACTATTTTTGTTTATTATAGAATGCTGTTATTATACTATTTTATACTTTCATGTGTCTACTATGATGACAAAAACTAAAATCGATGAGGTTTTTTAGAAATATTCGAGATATTTATAATTATACAAGAAAGTACAAGAAATAAATGAAAAACTAGTTGGTATTCTTATTTTGCATTGAGGCAAGTTACATGATTTTCCCAATATGTGTAAATAATCGACTTAATCCATAAAAAATAAATTAATTTATGAGTGATTAGAAGTATTCCAAGTGGATTTATTAAACATGTTTGAAAACAAACGAACACGTTAACTCGGAGTATGGGGCCGTTCAAGTATTACGTAAGCACTTAAGGGGGCGGGGGGGTTATTGATTTGCTTATTTTGCTTATTTTGGGTATAAACTTTTGCTTACTTTTTTTACTAATTTTTTTAAGTTAATTTAATTTGGTCTCATTCGATTAAGAATGGCTTGAAACGTCGAGAAATCATAAAATCAGCGAATCGGATTTTTTATGAAAACATAAACTTCTCCTTCGGGAACTTAATAAATATTATTGTAATTCGAATTTTAAAGAAAGTTTTTTACGAGAGGCACGGCACAAAAAGGTTGGAAGCCACTGTCTAGTATTCAAAATGGATTCTAGCGCCGCCATGTTTGACAGTTTGACAGTTGTCACAACTCAAAGAGAAAGTCTATAATAATATAAAAAAGGATTTTATTTTCAAATCAATTATAAAACTTGGCAAAAAACAAAATATTAAACTTCAAAATAATAAATAAATAAACATTATTATAATCCGAGGTTTAAATGAAGTTTTTTACGTATTTTGGTGTTAGGTTATGTGCAAGTTTTGACAGCAACACATGGAAATGTCAAAACAAATAAAAAAAATATATTTAAATAATTAATAATACTAAAGAAATATATTTAAATAAAAATTTTGTGTTAAATTTTATTTATCAAAGATTTAATTCAGGTTCCAAGATTTTTTTGTTGGAAATGTCAGAAGAAGCAAATACAATTCTGGATGTCCAATTTATCAAAAAAGAACCTGAAGAATACACAATAGAAGAATGTCAAAGTGAATACGGTTCTGAAGAAGAAGACACTAATAATTTCCCAGATATAAATTCAGAATGTTCTCAAGACCAACCACCATCAATCGAGTTCCAACCACAAGAAGAACCATCTCTCCCTGCCTCGAGTAACCAAAAAACCTCCAAAAGAAAGTTATTAAAATGCATGTATTGTGACACAGTCTTTACTCGCTTGAGCAACCTAACATACCACATAAACAGCCACACTGGAGACCGTCCTTATAAATGTGAGACATGCGACAAGTCCTTCAGAAGACCCGATCACATCAAAAGACACCTAATATCCCACCACAGTTCACGTCCTTTCGAGTGTCAAATATGTGATAAAGCCTTCACCACCATCGACACATTAAACACCCATATGCAAATGCACAGTGAAAAACGACGTTTTGGTTGTGATGTCTGTAATCGAAGGTTCCTTAAAGCGGCTGCTTTGAGACAGCACATGATGGTTCATACGGGGGAGAAGCCTCATAATTGTGGGATCTGTGATAAGGCTTTTCAGAACACGTCTAAGCTGAAGAGACATATGGTGTCTCATACGGGGGTGCAGAGTTTTAAATGTGATGTGTGTGAGAAATTGTTTACATATGCGGGTAGTTTGAAAAAACATAAGGTGATTCATGATAGGAATTAATATGTGCAATGATAAATGAATATTAAAATGTTTATATTAAAACAATATAGAAAATAAAAAAAAGAAAATGGAAGCTGTAGGTTAAATATTAAGTGCTAAATTAGATTTACATAGTAATACATTTTTATTTTGAACTAATGAGAAGTAAAACAGAAATTATTATGATCAGAAGTTTCTAATTTTATTAGCACTTAAAACAATATATTGCAATAAAACAAGATTCTGCAAAACTTCTAAGGTCTACACTTTTCACAATGAAGTTTGTCAGGATGATTTGCATTAAAAATGTATTTAAAATTAATCAAAGTTTTAATTATTTTTAAGAGTTTAGAATTATAAATATATTATCATTTTCTTGCAATAGATTGTAAATATAAACTTGTAAAATGTATGCTAATCATTGCATAGTTCACTTTATAAACAAAGAGATCAATTCTCCAATAAAATAGACCAGACCATAACATATTATTGCTATGGAAACGCTGATTCCTGAGCCATTAAAAAAATAGATTTTATTGAAAAGAAATTATTAATTTTGTTAATTTGTGAGTGCTCTGATTCGTTTTTTATTATGTTATCATATAATAGAAAAATCTAAATAAATAAGGCACGTGCACACGACGCCATCATTTCTTGTAACATATTTTCTGTCAAGTTTTCACATAAGGTGAGCATGTACAAAGAAACTGTTTTATTGGAATGTAAACATAAAACATATATGTATCAATAAGCATCTATGTAAAGTTATTTCATATTTATAAGAATTAACTAAAATAATAATAAAATAATAATTAAAAAATAATGAAATGCTGAAGACATTTTACGTTTAAATACGCTCACCTTATGATAAAAGCTTGACAGAAAATATGTTACAAGAAATACTGGTGTAACGCATGATGCAAGTATTTCTTGTGACATATTTTCTGTCATGTTTTTATTGTAGGGGTGTACAAAGAAACTGTTTTATTGGAATATAAACATAAAACATATTTGCTAGGATAAATCCATGTGATTATGTTAACTCATATTTGTAAGAATTAAATGAAATAATAATTAAATAAATAATAAAATGCTGAAGACATTTTACGTTTAAATATGCTCACCTTACGATAAAAGCTTGACAGAAAATATGTTACAAGAAACACTGGTGTAACACACGATGCAAGTATTTCTTGTAACATATTTTCTGTCAAGTTTTTATCGTAAGCGTGTACAAAGAAACTATTTTATTTGGAATGTAAACATAAAACATGTTATCTCATATTTATAAGAATTCCAAAGAATAATAATAATAAAATGCTAGAGACATATTTCACATTCAAATACGCCCACCTTGCGATAAAAGATTGACAACAAATATGTTACAAGAAATACTGGCGTCACACACGACGCAAGTATTTCTTGTGACATATTTTCTGTCATGTTTTTATTGAAGGGTGTACAAAGAAACTGTTTTATTTGAAATGTAAACATGAAACATATATATTAGGATAAATCTATGTGATTATGTTATCTTATATTTATAAGAATTAAATGAAATAGCAATAATAAAATGTTAGGGTCATATTTCACGTTTAAATACGCTTACGATAAAAGCTTGACAGAAAATATGTTATGTATCCATTAATCACGTAAGGTTTTAAGGGAGGGGTAAATATCACATCGGAGATCACTTTTATTTAAAATAAATATCACCTGTATTTATTTTTTACCTGATCTTTTTTTTTAAATCAAAACATTTTTTTAAAAAAATCAAAAATGTTGCAATTTTTCTTTTTTTGTAAAATACACGTACTGTTCGGTTGGAGGGGGTTAATTTTGATAATATTTTAAGGGAGTTGTTTGGTTTTTATTTTTTTTTTTTTGATTTTGAGATTTTTTGATATTATGAAAGCTAAAAAGCTTAGAATTATTTAAAAAAAAATCATCTCAGTATCTATTTTTTTGACGAAGTTATAGATATCTATATCTCTATATGTATGATCCTCTGAAACCGTTTTTTTCATCGCTCCGCGAGCTATTGTATGCCAGCTGCTCTCTTTTTTATTGTAATACCTCATGCACATGACCTTTTTAATGTGTCAGCATCTTTGAACTAAATGGTGTATTTAGTACATTATATCAAAAACTTTAAATACGCTTTTCTCAAATTGACTTTTTTCAATGCGGTGCCACAAATTAAAAAAAAACTGCAAGTCGGATCGGATTTTAATTTGTTCACCATTGCAATACCTAGCCCCCCTACCTCAAACAACTTGATAACATTACGCAAAAAATTTTCGCCCCCCAAAAAAGGGCTTTTTTAACACTTTTTTTAAAATAGCTGCCATTTTTTTCCTTCTTGCTTTTTTTCTTTCATTTCGGTAGGGGGACTGGATTCAAACTTCTTCTTCACGTAACAAACTTCTTCGTTTTTTTTTTGTTTCAGGCGGTGCGCAACGGATTTATCTGTGCCACCGCAAAAGAGATCGATTTTGCAAGGCCGACTTTGGCGCCCCCTGGTTAAAAAATGACGTCGAAAAAAAAAGAAAATTTCGTAATATTCTATGATTTTGTAATTTTAAAAAACCGCATGTCTATCAACTTGACTATCAACCCTTCAGAAAATAACTTTAAATATATATAAATATATATATATATATATATATATATATATATATATATATATACTGTCTAAATACGAAAAAAATAATAATGACCTTATATATTTATTGATAAAAGACAAAGAGCCTATTTGTATTAGAAATAGTTTTACTTGAAATAGAAGAGAAATTATTTTAATTTTTGATGTTATTAGTTAGTATATGTTCTAATATGTTTTTAATTATATTATTAACTAAATGTGAGGAATAGAATTTGTTAATATTAATTATAAGTTTTATCATTTTGTGAAATGGTTTTATCTATTACTGAAATAATATTTTAACTGGACGATAATGAAAATATAAATAGTTTATATGACCAATTTTAGTAAGAATTATAATGTTTTTTTTTTTAAATAATGTATATGTCTAAAAAAATATTAGAATAATTATATATGTATATAAAATAATAACGGAGAACTAAATATATATTTATATAAATATACTCTTTTTTTATTTTCAAAGTTTTCGGTTTTTTTGAAGAAACACATGCTAAGTGCAAATGGCATTTTGCTAAAAACCAAAAACTTGCATTTAATTCTTTTATTCAATTAATTTAAAATATAAATTAGTAAGTTTTTGGTAAAGATTAACTTTGCACAAAATTGTCGAAAAAATTTACTTTGACCATGTTCATGCAACTGATACAACTTTATGGTCTAAACTAACTTCATATTATTATATGACATAAATATTATAGGCTTATGAAAAGCGGTTTGATTATAAGAATTCAGACAAATTTAAGACGTACATCGCAATTATCGTAATCTTAATTATTGATTTAATATCATGCAGGATTTTGAATTTGGTGCTATTAAAGAGATTTTATCAATTTTATAAAACCAAAAATTCAATTTTATATCTAAATTTCACTTCAAAATATTTTGATCGGAAATAAAATATAATATCGCTATTTAAAAAAAGTTTTAATTTTGATTATCAAAGAAGTTAAATATTCACTTACCTTTTATGTTGGTACGCCTATTTCGACAGTTCGGTAGTTGCGGCAAAAACTAAAAATAAAAGTAATTTTGTTTTATTATTATATGGATTTATTCATGATTTATTATATTTAAAATGAGAAAATTATGTACTTAAAATAACTTAAGTTTTGACTTCAATATATACGAGTATATTAAGATATTATATATATATACAATATATATATATATATACATATATATAAATTCATAAGTTTTTTTATTCTTTCGGTCAATTTTTAATTTTTATCTTCTATATATATATAAAAATAAGTCGGGTTTTCCTTCCTGACGAAATAACTCCAGAACGCACGAACCGATTTCGACAATTTAGCATTCGTTGGAAAGGTCTTGGGCTCCGCAAGGTTTATAGCTAAGAATATTAGTTGTGCATGGCATTGTGCCTTAATGCAAGCTGCTGGAACTTCACGCACCGTAATTGAAAATTCGAGTAATGGCATTAGTGACAATTATCAGAATTATGCTTGATTAAGTCAACGAGCAATTCTTGCCGCACAGAATAATGATGTACACGTACTCAATTTCACCATTCAATCACAAATTGCTGGCGATTTGGTGACATACCAATGATTCCGACTGGTCTTCCGTTCGACTTCAAACGATTGCAATTTCCAGTTCGCCTTGCGTTCGCAATAACAAGTCGCAAGGCCAATTGCTTAGTGTTTGTAGGATAAATTTCAAATAGATTATTTAGAAAATCATTGTTTTTCACATGGGCAGTTATTTGTTGCCTGTTCACGAGTTGGAAAACCATCCGCTTTGTTTGTGTTAACGTCGGACCAAAAAACAAAAAATGTGGTTTACCAAAGAGCACTTCAATGAAACAGATAATTTGCGGATTCACTTTCATTTACTTAGAGAAGTTCAACTAAAAACCACTTCATTTTTGTAATCGAAATAAATTCATTACTGTTGTATAATAAAATCAAATTTTTCCTTTTCAAATATAAAACAAACAAAAAATTTCTTCATCTTTCTCACGAAACCATCTGGTGGCGAAACGGATTTCGTCGGGTTTGCTAGTTTCTTTACAAAAACACATATAACATGCATATAACCATAAATTTTCCATGGTTTTTCACTTATTTCGAACATGTCAAAAATATTACCATTTTTCACTCACTTGTGAAAGAGTCATGAACTATATTCCATCATCATATTCAACATACACATTTTTCCTTTCAATATTTCATGTCAAAAACTCATGGATCCATGCTTTTTCACTCAAATCAAACGTGTCAAAAACATACACATTTTTTGCATTCGATTAATATAGATGATGCATTCGACAAATTTGTACAAAATTAAATACCTTTTGCAATAATGTCTAACATCATAATGCCCTACAGCAACTCGATATACTCTATAATCACAATCGAACATTGTAATACAATCCTGACACGATTGATCCAAGTTGTAAGTGCATTTATTAGATATATCTCTTGTAACTCTCAAACCATTCGATTAGTATAAATGATGCATTAGACAAATTAGACAAATTAATTTATTTGTAACTTGTCCTAATAACAAAAGTCTCTGCAACAATCCTAAAATCTCAATTGAACATGATAAATCCTTTTAAAGTGTTGCCATATGCAAATTAACCTTTTCCCCTCGGATGCAGACGCTCCGGTGGCAAAATACATACAAATCTCGGAGTTCGTGAGTGGAAAGGGTTAATGCAACTCTTTAGAATTGACCAGGTTGTAAGTGCATTTATTTCTCATATGTCTAATAATTACCAAACCATTCGATTAATATGAATGATGGATTAGATAGTACAAAATTAAATGCATTACAATTTTATTGGATGTTCTACTTTGATAAAAACCTCGGAACACTTTTATATTATCACCACGTGTTTTTGGTAATAGATAAAAAAATTACAAATTAAAGATTGAAGATTCGACATGATGATGACGTGAGAGGATTATCAAATCAAAAAAATACTATTTTTATAATTATAACAAAGACTGTTATCGATAAGATAAAATTGATAGATAATGGTGTCCAAACAAAATCGATATATCGATCTAAAATTATAAGAATACATGCACAATTTATATTTGTAAGTAAGTGATACTCAAAAGAGACTGTTTATTAATCACGTGATCGATTTTTCAGGATTTTTGGACCCCCTTTTCATCATCGCGTGGTGTTATTTAATTTTTTCCCGCTGCCACCAAACAGCACGTGTATTTTAGTATCTAAATATTTTTCGAAAAATTTTGATTTTTTTTTTAAATTCAGGTCAAAAATAAATACACGTGATATCTTACAAGAACTCTCCCTCCCCCCACGTGATATTTTGAGATTTTTTGTCAACCGCCTCTCTGTGCCTCATGTGATTAATAAATGCCCCCAAAGCTGGAATTTGGATACATTCTTCTCACAAAACCCATATTTTCATTTTCTGCACCTTTATAGCCAGATATCTCTGAAACGGCTAGACCCGCCTCTGCCAAAAACTAATCACCACTTCTCCCCATCATTACGAATTGAATGTTCATTGGATCCTTCAAATAGGATGCTCCATTGTCTCAAAAACTCGATTTTTATCTTCTGCACTCTTTGCTACCTATCTCCATAATGGCTGCACCTGCCTTTGCCAAAAACTAATCAGCATATCTCCCTATCAGTAGGAATCGAATGTTTTTTGAATCATTCAAATCGGTTGATCCGTGCGCCCGAGAAGTGAGCAAAAAATTGTATCCACACGTACATACACACATCCACGTTTTCTAAGGTATGCCAAAATGTTCAGAAACTGTTGAAACGTAAAGATATGCAAAAATTTTCAATTTAGGTTTCTGGCTCATTACTATAACTTACCCTACGGGAAGTTAATTATATAAACCACTGAATTTCACAACCCTACAAAATTAAAACCATGGCGCCAATTATGCGATAAAATAGAAATCTTATTTCAACGCTATGTTACGGGTCTATCTTCGTATGAGTCGGTAGTAACAAACTATCAAAATGCTATGTATTTGCTCTGTGATGAGGCGTTTTACACATGAAACCTACCTTCACACTTGTGTTATGAATGCACATCAGAAAGATGCACTTGTGATAAAATTGTTATTTGTTGCATTTTGTTGGTTAGGTTTAATGTGTGACGCCTGATCGCACAGCAAATACATACAATTTTGACTGTTTTTATTATCTATTCATACAAAGATGGACTCATAACATAGCGTTGCCATTACTTTTCGATTTTTTTGGAGAATCGGCCCCGGGATATCAAAAAAATCCTGATATATAAAATTAATGTATTACTTTTATATATCTTTTAGAAATGTTTAAACCATTCGATTAATATGAATGATGCATTCGGAAAATTTGATGGCATAAAATATTTTAATACATATATATCTTACATATAAAATTTTTCTGTAATGATGTATGTAAATCACTAATCTTTTACTAATCACTAATTCGCATCTTTCACTAATCACTAATTAAAAAATTGTAGACGTGGGTATAAGACAACGCCTGTCGGGTCATCTAGTATATATATATATATAAATATATCATATACAACTTGCCAATAAACAAAAAATCACGATTTTCATTTACTATCGAATTATTTTCCAAATTTACAGCGCTAAATACGTTTTACTAAAAAAATTTCGACTAATCGAACCGATCGAAAATTTCTTCATTTTTAATTAAGCGTAGGTTACACAACCTACAAAAGTATTAATTATTAATAATTTTCAATTATTATTAATTAATTAGTTTTAATTAGTTAGTTAAAAATGAAGTGTGTGTTCTTTGCTATTTTTCTGGTGTCTTTGTACTCTTTGGGGATCTCCAAAAATCCTAAAAACAACTCTGAGGATGCTCCAAAAGAATTCAAAGGAAACGTACTTTGTCTGACACCCATCGCTTCTAGAAGTCACCACATATGGTGAGATAATTTATTTATATTAATATTTTATTTATAATATTTTAGTCTTGAATGTCGGTTCAAGATTTTTCGTTTAAAAATTTTGCACCATAAAAAAACGACGTAGCCGATCGTCGTGCAGAAGTAATCAACACGAGTCGTTATTGAGTTCCATCGAATGGCTTTTGAATTAAAATTTACCTGAATTATTAAAATCGGTTCAGCCGTTTTTAGAGAAAACGTGAATGAGAGCTTAATTTTTAAGGTCACATGCACAAATATTATACATACTTTAATATGTGTGAAAGTATAATTAAGATTGGAAAATCATAGAATTCTAGAGCCTCCCACCAATCAACGGGAGTCGCTATGGAATTCCATCGAATGACTTTTTAAGTTTTAAAATCGGTTCAGCGATTTTTGAGAAAATGTGGCTGAAAGGTCACATGCACAAATATATACTTAAGTATGTGTGAAAGGTTAATTAAAAGTGAAAATCATAAAACTCTAGAGCCTCCCCCCTAAGAAATAATGCCTAACGGCAGTTTCCGTGGAGTCACGAATCAGCAAGAATCACAACCGATATTTCTTTAACAGTTTCTGAATTTTCAAAATCGGTTCAGACTTAAAAGTTTCTAAACGGGAGTCGTTGTGGAGTTCGATAGAATGGCTTTTGAATTTTTAAAATCGGTTCAGCCGTTTTTGATAAAACGTAGATGAAATGTCACATGCACAAATATATACTTAAGTAAGTATAATTGTGGAATCATACAATTCTAGAGCCTCCCCCAAGAACTAATGCCTAACGGCAGTTTCTGTGTAATCATGAATCAGCAGGGACCACAACTGATATTTTTTGAATGAATTTTCAAAATCGGTTCAGCAGTTTTTCAGAAAACGTAGATGAAAGATTACATGCACAATTACATACTAAAAATGTGTGGAAAGTATAATTAAAAGTGGGAATTCTAGAGCCTCCCACCAATATGCGATCGTCGTGCAAAAGTAATCAACAAGAATCATTATGGAGTTCCATCGAATGGTTTTTGAATTTTAAAAATCGGTTCAGTAGTGTTTGAGAAAACGTGGATCAAGAGTCACATGCACAAATACATACTTAAGTATGTGTGAAAGTATAATTAAAAGTGAAAATCATAAAATTCTAGAACCTCCCACCAAGAAGTAATGCTGAAGTTTTAGTTGATATTATTTATTAGTCCAACATAGCCAGACAAAAGACCTAGCATGACATGTGTATAAAAGCATTTCCTTCGCAATTAAAAAAAAATCATATACACATTTTTCCAAAATTCGGTCTTAAACAATTCAGAATGATTTGAAACGTCGAGTTTCAAAAACAAATACATTAAGTATAGGTATGTGTTAAAGTATAAAAGTGAATGGTACAATTCTAGAACCTCCCCCCAAGAAAAAATGCCTGTGTGGCATGTGTTAAAGCATTTCCGCATTTCGCAATTAAAAAAAACACATACATTATTTCCCAAAGTTGGTCTCAAACGATTCAGAATAATTTGAAACGTCGAAAAAACATAATTATCAAATCAGATTTTCTGACAAAAACATGAACTTATTTTAAAAAATAATATTTTTTAATGAAATTTGCTATTTACATTAACCATAATTATTTAAGTTATGATATTATGTAAACACCCTCATTTCTTAATTTAAGTTGAATTAGTTAAATGAAATCATTAAACTAGTTATAAGTGGCATTTTAGTTGGTATTATTTATGACTCCAACCTACCCAGACAAAAGACCTAGCTTAGCATGTGCGATGCATTTCCTTCGCAATTAAAAAATCCACTTACACATTTTTTCCCAAATTCGGTCTCAAATGTTTCAGAATAATTTGAAACGTCGAGAAAACATAATTAGCAAGTCGGATTTTCTGCCAAAAATAATTAAAACTAGTTGTAAGTGGCATTATGCCATTAAGGCAAGTTGCAAGAACATCCCGAAATCAATATATTAATTTATGAGTGATTTATAAGTCACACAAAGTTAAATTAAATATGAAACTAGTGGTACATGGCATCGTTCCTTAAGGCAAATTGCTGGAACTTCCCCTACTGTAATATAACATTTTTAAAAGCTTAGAAATATTAGACTTTTTTTGAGAATTTCGAATTTTGTTTGAAAACTTATATTTTTTTGAAAACCTGAAAATTTCTTGAATACTGAAATATTTGAATTTTTTTTCTGTAAATTTTGAAATTCCATGAAAGTATTTGATTAGCATTTATATTAGTTGTTTCAAATACAAAATATCTGATTTTGAACCTCCAAACGGCATTTTTGTTTTTTTCTGGATCTCCAAAACCGCTGAACCTGCCTTTGCAAAGACTTAATCAATTTTTTATTACGTCAATACAAGTGGAACGCTTTTGAATCATTCAAATCAGATGCTCCATTCTCCCAAAAATTTACTTTCCATTTTTTGCAATCTTTGCTCCGTATCTCCGAAACAGCTGGACCTGTCTTTGCCAAAAACTAATCAGCACGTCACCTTACCAATAGAAATCGAAATAATAATAAATAGTCGTCTGCTCGAAGGCAGGTCCATGGTATGAGAGTACTAGAAAATCAATGATTTTAGTTCATATATGTGTATATTATATATTAAATTCTTCTGTACGGGTGTATGATTTGATACTTCTCCTAAACGGTTATTCGGATTTTGATATTTTTTTTAGAGTTGGTTAAAGGAAATTTTCAAGATTTAATGAACGATAAAACTATAGTAATATTGTAGAAATAAATGGCACACATTACAAAAAAAAACTACTTATTGTTTGGCATTGGAAACATTTAAACTGTCATTTGCTAGAAATGTCAATTCACTTAAAATTTGAATTTAGCTAAAATTATGAGCCTAGATAATATTAGAATAGAATATACAAGAAAAATGTAATGTCTACATTATTATTGCCGAAAAGCAGCTGAGATGTGCCAGAAATTAAAATAATATAAGATACAGTAAACAGTATATGTTTGGCAGACGAAATTATATAATTCAGTTTAATAAATAACGCAATAAGTCCAAAATTGCATATACATTACTTTTTTAAACTTTTGCATGTCGCATTTTGGTTTACTTTAATAAATTAATTAACAATACAAAAAAATATTTCTACTTATTAATAAAATGATTTAGAATTTTGTTTCATGTATCAAAAATTCATTTGTTTGGCATTGGAAATGGAA
Organism: Ctenocephalides felis; assembly: GCF_003426905.1. Classification (NCBI taxonomy): domain Eukaryota; kingdom Metazoa; phylum Arthropoda; class Insecta; order Siphonaptera; family Pulicidae; genus Ctenocephalides; species Ctenocephalides felis. The sequence continues at coordinate 88,165,298 of NW_020536999.1, forward strand.
TATTTAGTGAGTTGATCTTAGATTGAATAGAGCACATATGAACTAGATTTTACAAATTAATTCACATAAGATTTGAGCATAATCAATATTATATATTAAATTATTAGTAAGAAAAATGTACTTTAGATATTATAATTGCCAAATAGCAACTAATAGTACGAAATTATGAAAATTATAAACTTAATTATTGAAGCAATCAAGTCTTTTAATGCAGATACTAAATTATTATTTTCTGAATTTCTTATACTATTTATACTAATTGTAAGACCATAAATGAATCACAAAGGCTGGGCATCAAATAGGACATTAAATAGAATAGAACAGGATATTAAAATAATTGGAACTTTTGAATTGTAGTCATGGGTAAAGAACAACGTCTGTGGGGTCATCTAGTATAATTATAAATTAATATAACACATTTGCTATGCTTGTATAAAGTGCTGTAATGTATTTGAATCATAATATATTATGTTATAGTATTTGCAATAATTTGTTCGCTGACATTAATTTATTGTCTTTATTGTATAAATCTATTAAACAATCACTGCTGAGTTGACTCCCCATTATGGGTTTCCCCCATATGTTTCTTCAACTTCATTCTACTAGCAAAAGTGTCTTCACAAATCGTACATTTATGAAGATGTCCATTATGTTTCAACATGTGTTCTTTCAGGTTACATTTCAACTTAAACGTCTTATCACAAACATTACACTTATGGGGTCTTTTCCCAGTATGAGTAGCCATATGAGATTTTAAATTACCCAATTGCACAAAATCCTTATCGCAAATATGACATACAAAAGGGCGTTCTCCAGTGTGGTAGACCATATGTGCTTTTAAATTACTCGCTAGAGTGAATGTTTTATCACATTTATTACACTGATGTGGGCGTTCCCCATTGTGCACAAACCGGTGCTCGTTTAAAGCATTCCTCACCATGAAAGACTTAGTGCATATTTCACAAACATAAGGACGTTCTCCTGTGTGTGTTCTCATGTGTCGCCTCAAAATACTCGCTTGGATAAAAGTTTTATCACATTTGTCACATTCATAAGGCCTTTGTCCGGTGTGAGTGGCTATGTGGGATTTTAAATTCCACCTACGAGTGAATTTTTTACCGCAGATTTCGCATGAGTAAGCGTAGTCTCCGGTGTGCACGCTCATGTGTCCTTTGAGGTTAGTGTACTCGTTGTAGGATTTACCACATTCAGTGCATTTGTAAGGGCGCTCTCCGGTGTGGACACGAAGGTGTCGACCTAGACGGTAGTTTGTGATGAAAGATTTATTGCAAGTTGGGCATACAAAAGGCTTCTTTTCGCAAACATGGTTTGTTAAGTCTTGTTGATTAGAAAAGGCTTGTGAGCAACTTGTGCAAACATGGGAATCATCATTACACATGCCAGAATCAACATATGATTTACTATCATTTGGTTTGTTATCGTTTGGTTGATTATCATTTGGTTCATCACCATTTGGTTCATTATCATTTGGTCTATTACTATGGGTCTCAAGTGTGTCTTCTTCAGCTTCATCTATCGTTACTTCAGGCTCCATGGATCTTGCCAAAGGTGCATCATCGTCACTATCAAAGTCATCTGACTCTTCCTTTACACCAACTATTTCGAATTCAGAGTCTTCTACAGAATATTCCAAGGGTTCAGTTTTAATCTGGGGCTCGTTCAAGCAGACAGTGGTTTGTTCAGACATTTTATTATGTATGCACAGACTTTAGTTCAATATTAAAACCAATAGGTGATTTATATAGTAATACGTACAACTTCTTTCTTTCTATTTCTCAATTAAGATGTTTGACGTTTCATGAAGATAAAAGAAAATATACACTTTCAGGTTAAACTATTTATATTATATTTCACCACATATAACTACACCTGATTTAATCATACTATGTAATGTTTATCAACTATATATTTGTTATTATGAATTTTTTAACTGTTATTTTATTTTTTCATGAGATTTTCATAAGTACTTTTGACAGCAGGTTCGCCATATTTGTTGACACCACTGACAACCAAATCAACACAAGTTAATTATTCAATATTAATTAATTAAAATAAATAATTCATAATTAATATTAACGTATCATTGTTATCATACTATGTAAATATATATGTCATCCTTTTTTAACATTATTTATAAAATTTTCATAAGTACGTTTGACAAGTATGGACGCCATATTTGTTGACAGCACTGACACTGACAGACATATCAACACAAATTTGTTATTTAATATTAATTAATTAATATAATTATTTCATAATTAATATAGACATTCAACATGCTATGTAATTATACATATTTTATTATTCGTTAACATTTTTCATAAAATTTTCAAAAGTGACTGATGGGCGCCATATTTGTTGACAGCACTGACAGACATATATATGGATGCTCATTTATCTATGGACATATCAACACAAATTTGTTTATAAATTTATTTATTTATTAAAATGAATATTTAACTTCCCGAAGGAGAAGTTTATGTTTTCATCAAAAAATGCGATTCGCTAATTTTATGTTTTCTCGGCGTTTCAAGCCATTCTGAATCGAATGAGACCAAATTTGGAAAGTGTGTGTGTGTGTGAACAGATTTTTTGCCGTAAATCGACGATTTCTCAGAAACGGCTAGACCGATTTCAAAAGCCATTCGATGTATCTCGACGAGGACTAGCGTTTCTTTGTAAATTGCAGAAAAGTGAAAAATTTTTCGTCTACGTTTTAGCCCGCAATTCTGAATCGATTTTGAGAATTCAAAAACCGTTTTTGGAGAAGATCAGCCGGGCCGTTTTCTTGTAATAAAGTGTTAAAAAAAATTTTTTCGACGATTTTTATTATTTTTTGACGGTAGATACCATAGTCTTCTAGATCATACTAAAATATTACGGCCCTACGACAACTCGTTTAGCTTTAAAAATTCGTCAAAGTTTGCAAAAATTAGTATCGTGTTTTTGGCATTTGTCAAAATTAGACCTTTCATCGACGATTGCTCAAAAATGCCTGAACCGATTTCAGAAATTTAAAAATCATTTGATGTGTCTCAATGAGGACTATCGCTTGTCACTTTTGTGCGACGATCAGCCGAGCGGGTTCTTTGAAATTTGGAAAAAAGTGTTGAACTTTTCGTCCACATTTAAGCTCATTCTACCGAATCTATTTTAAAAAATCAAAAACTGTTCGAACGATATTAGTTGGGAATGATACTGATTAGTTTTAGGTGAATATCTACCGTGCCGTTTTTTTGTAATTAACTGTTGAAAAAAAAATTAAGACGATGTTTATGGAACTTTTTTTGGCGATATATACCATGGTCTTATAGAACTTACTGAATTATTACGGCCTCACAACAAGTAGTTTAATTTTAAAAATTAATCAAAGTTTGAGAAAATGAGTAGTTTTTTTGACGTTTGTTAAAATTAAAATTAGATGATTCACTTGGTATAACGATAGAGTACTTGGTCTTAATAAACGTAATAAATCATTTAAGTCCTACGAAAAATGGTCCAATTAATAAATTATTGATTTTTAAAAATTTGCTTTTAGAAAATTCTTCGATTAATTTATTTTTTATTGATCCCGATTATTTACATATATCGGAAAGTTCATGTAACTTGCCTCAAGGCTAAATACCAAACCAACTAGTCATTAATATTCAAATAAAAACGTGTATGACGGAGCAATGAAAATTGTTACTATAAAATTATATAAATAAATAAAATTCCAATGCCGTTTTTTTGTTCAAGTTGCTACTCAAACCAAAATACGAATGACAAACAAACAAAACTGTCAAACCAAAATACGAATGACAAACAAACAAAACTGCCAAATGTATTAAAAGTTCATATTAATTATTATTAATGACGTTTATCAATTATGAACTTTCCGTGGGATAAGTTATATGTATCGACCAAAAATCAAAAATGCAATTTTTAGCATATTTATATACAATTTTTTGTCCACGATTTCGGGCGCACGGATCAACCATGGATCAACCGATTTGAATTATTCACAAAAAGTATACAAAGCAAAGAGTGCAGAAAATAGAAATTGAAAAAATAAAAAATAGAAGAGTAACCGATTTGAACGATTCGCTTGTGTTGAATAGGAAGAAACGATTAGTTTTTTAGGAAAGCAAATAAAATTTTGATTTCAAAATTAAAAAAAAATCTGATTTCCAAAAAATATTTTTAACTTCCCGTAGGGTAAGTTCTTGTAATCGTCTTGAAGGTTTCTTAACATTTTGGCACACCTCAAAACAAAAAAATTGATGTTTGTGCATGTTTGTATGTATGTATGGATACAATTTTTCATCGAAGTTTTCGGGAACACTGATCAACTGATTTATATGATTCAAAAAACATTCGATTCCTATTGATAAGGAGGCGTGCTCATTAGTTTTTGGCAAGAGCTGGTCCGGCCGTTTCGGAGATATAGAGTTAATTGTGCAAAAAATGGTATAACAAGCAAAAAGTTTTTTGAATCATTCAAATCGGATGCTTAGGTATCTCAAAAACTGCTAATTTTGCACATTTAGCCCCGTATCTCCGAAACGACTGGACCTGCCTCTGCCAAAAACTAATCACCACTACTCCCCATCATTACGAATTGAATGCTTTTTGGATCACTCCGTTCTTTCAAAAACTCGACTTCTATTTTCTGCACTCTTTGCTCCAAATCTCTGAAACGGCTGGACCTGTCTTTGCCAAAAACTAATCAGTACATCTTCCTATCAATAGGAATTGAATGTTTTTTAAACCATTCTGATCGGTTGATCCGTGCGCCCAAAAACTTTGACGAAAAATTGTATCCACACATATATACACAAACACACATTTTTTCTGACGTATGCCAAATTGTTCAGAAAACTCTGAAAAGTGAAGATATGCAAAAAGTTTCAATTTCGATTTTTGGACGATTACAATAACTTTCCCTATGGGAAGTTAAAAAGGATTGAAAATCAAATAATTTTAATACATAGACAGAAAATATTTATATAAATATATTTATGTCTAATATTTGTATAGTAGTAATGAAATTTACAATAAAAATAAAACCATAGATGTTTCAAATTATTGCATACATAGAGTTCGTTTGTACTTATTAATATTTCATTAATTTACATCATATATTTTATATTTAACAGCCATTTGTCTCCTTAAATTGTGCACTTGAGTATATCCCTCATTGCATATTTCACATTTATAAAAAAGTTCTGCAGAATGTATACGCATGTGTTTTTTTTTTTAAGAACACTTGAATGTCTAAATGTCTTATTGCATATTTTACATTCTCTGTGGTTGTTGACCAGTATCGATACAAATATGTTTTTTCAAACTTGATGTATAGCATCCCCTTTTGCACCTCCTTGCTCACCTGAATGAATGAGCATGTGTCTTTTCATAATACTTGATTGTCTAAATCCCTTCTTGCAAAATTTGTACCTCCTTGATCACCGGAATGAATGAGCATGTGTCTGCTCAAACTGATCAGATGTTTGAATGCCTTATTGCATTCCCTGCATTCATGAGGGGTTGCATCACTATGAATGAGCATATGAGTTTTCAGAGCACCTGTTTGTCTGAATGTCTTATTGCATATATTACATACGTGAGGGCGTTCATCAGTGTGAATCAGCATGTGAGCTTTTAAATTAGTTGATCCCCTGAAGGTCTTATTGCATACGTTGCATTTGTGGGGGCGTTCGTCACTGTGAATGAGCATGTGAGCTTTCAAAGCACATTGGTTATTGAATGCCTTATTGCATATACCGCATTTGAAAGGGCGTTCTCCTGTATGAATGCGCATATGTGTCTTTAAGTAATTCGATTGTTTCAAGACTTTGTAACATATTTTACATTTAAACCCTTTTGATAGGTTAAAAGACTTTTTACTTGCGTGGCGGTACTTTTTGGTACGACTTGGAACGTGATCGATCCTATGCTCTTTTAAGTGATGTGATTCTGGAAATGATCTATTACAAATGTCACATTTATAAGTCGGTGTCTCAATTACCTCCTGTTTAACTTCTTCCTCTATCGTCACTTCAGAATTTATGGAATTTTCTAAAGATGTTTCATTATCCGCAACAAACGATTCAGATTTAACAATATCATCAAGCTCATCCTTTATTTCATCTTCAATCTCTTCTACTGGCTCAATTTTAATTTTTTGATCATTCTTGGACATAATTGTGCCTTCAGACATTTTTAGATATTTTTGACTCCATACATTCAATAAATATTATCTGAATTAACAATTGCGCATTCTACTAACTTATTTTAAGCATAATGAATTTAACTATAATGCGTTTTTTACAAAAACTGAAGAAGTTAGTTATTTGACATTTAAGTTGACAACAAAAGCATAGAGAATGTTTTTAAGAAGATGAGACATCTACCATCTTTTTAAATTCAAAACAATGCCTTATGCTTCGCCCAAATGTTTTTTTAATGTAAAAGATGAACATTTTTAATTTTAGAATGATTATTAGTTAATTAATATTATAAAAAAATTGATGACCCGACCCACCTTTGCCAAGAACTAATCAGCACGATTCCTAAATGTTTTTTGTATCTTTCGGACAGTTTTTGAATTTTCAAAATCGATTCGGATATTTGGCTAAATTGCGAGTCGTTTTCAATATTCAAGGTAAATTTTAACTTTCCGTAGGGCAAAATTTAAAGTAATTGCAAAAATTAAAAAATGAAATCTTTTGCACACTTTTATGTTTAAAAGATTTCTGAACATTTTGGCATACCTTAGAAAAATTGGATGCGTGTGTGTGTGCGGAAACAAATTTTCGTCGAGGATTTCGGGATCACAGATCAACCGATTTCAGTGATTAAAAAACATTTGATTCCTATTAATAAGGAGACCTGCTCATCAGTTTTTGGTCAAAGCAGGTCCTGCCATTTCGAAGATACAGGGCAAACATGCAAAAAATCGTAATTCAGTTTTTGAGAGAACGGAGCGTCCGATTTAAATAATTCAAAAAACACTGTTCACTTGTATTGACAGAATAAATAAAAGTTAGGTTTTTGGGAAGGCAGCGGTTTCCGAGATCGAAAAAAAAAACTGTAAAAAAATGCCATTTAGGGGTCAAAAATGATTATTAGACATATGCATATAAAATTATCAGATATTTTATAGAGATTTTATTAATAAGTATAAATTTTATGTTTACACTTTTATAGGTTTCGTACCAATATTTATCCGTTAGACTGCGACGCGGCGCTTACGCGCTTTCATATTTCTTCTCTAAAGCAGTCACGCAGCACGATTGCTTTGCAAAAAAGTTCAAAGTTTTCAAAAGATTTCTAAATATAAAAAAAATCTAACTTTTCTTGTCATTTTTTTTTTAATTTCAAAATTTTTAAAAATCTCATTTTTGCAAAGTTTTCAAAAACTATAAAGGCTTTTTTATTAATTTTAAATTTTGGTACGAGAAGTTCCAGCCTTAAGGCAATTTTCAAAAATGTGTCTTTTTCAAAGGACACTTTCTGGAGGCAACTCGAAGCTTATATTTGATATTGTTAAAAATAAATGTCATGAAATTACGAATAAATAAGTTACGAAAAAAATTCATTGTTTCATAACTTCCCAAAGGAGAAGTTTATTTTTAGCTAATTTTATGTTTTCTCGACGTTTGAGGCCATTCTGAATTGAATGAAACTAAATTTCGAAAAAGTATGTGTGTGTGTGTTTCCTTAGAGAAACACAGATGCTAACTTCACGCTGGCTGAAATGTTAGCAAATTCTTAGCATGATTTAAGGTGGTGTTGTCTTCGCTTCACCCAGAGATAAGAAAATGGCTTCATCTGTCATCATAAAAATTTTAGAGTTTTTTAATCTCTGAAGTAAAACTTCTTTAGGCGCGACTAGGGTGTAAATCCGTACAAATGCAACGGAAATAGCGTTACGCCCGAACTGTACGTCATTCGCTCTCGATGAAATTTTTTCAATACGGGTAGATTGTGATTAGTCTTCGTGTATGTGAATAGAGATCTGTTGTTTTATGCGTACCGGAATCAAGCCCTATGATCGCATTTGCAATGAATCGGACGAGGTATTGAGTCCTACTTGTCAACAATATTTCCTTCAATTTACAAGTCTCGAAAAGTTAATGTAGTTTTTTTCCTGCAATTTTATTTGATGGGTCTTGTCTTTATAATAATGTCTAAATCATGACTTTATAATAATGTCTAAGTCTTTAGTTTGACCAACAATAATAAAAAAATAAGTAAATTAATGTATTATTAATTTATGCTATTAATAAAATATTATTTATTATATTGTTTTTATTAAGAACTATTCCGAGATTATTACATAAGCTTTGAGGCGCTTAACCTTAAAAATGTTTACTGCGTTTGTTTATTTAATTAATCATTATACTTAACTATGTTTTAAGTACGTTGAAGTAAATTTAATAATTTCAATAAACATTCAGCGTTCACATTATAATCGTGTCTTGTTTATTATTATTTATAACAATTATTCAATTTTTTTTTCTTTAACAAACATGTAAAACCCATGAAAACCACACACTGATAGCCCCAATTAGTTCAATATTTATTACGGCGCTGTATAGGCGCTACAGTCACGCTCGGAGCGAATAATGTCAAAGCCGCCGAGTATGCCATCCATTTATACTTGTTTATCTATGCTTCACAAATAGCGAATATGTTTCTACTCTCTCTACTGCTACAAAAAACTCTACGCTTCATATGTCAAATAATAAATGTAAAAGTTGAAATTATTTATCACATTGAAAAAAAAATATTGATAAATTTAGGCTATTATTTAGCCCACAACTATTTTCGTAATTTTTTTTATGAGTATAAGCAGTGAAAATATTTAAAAATGTCGAAGGAAACAATTATGTCTATGAATGAACAGACAATTAAAATTGAACCACCAGAATATTCACCAGAAGACATTAAACTCGAAATAGAGGATGATTTTGATGATCCCGACGTTATTGTTAAATCTGAATCGTGTTCTGAAGATGATGATACGTGTTTAGAAAGATTTATGAATTCCGAGGTGACAATTGAAGAAGAAGTCAAACAGGAGTTAGTCGAGACAACAACTTATGAATGTGACCTTTGCAATAGATCATTTGCAGAATCAGATCATTTAAAAGAGCATATGGCCGAACATATTGCTAATAATAGCAAAGAACGTCCTTTCAAATGCGAAATCTGTTACAAAACTTTTGATCGATTAAATAGCCTGAAAAAACACTTAGTCATACACAGTGGTAAGCGCCCCCACAAATGCAGTACGTGCAATAAGACATTCACAGATTTAAGTAATCTGAGAAGTCACAAGCTGATACACAGTGGAGCACGTCCCCATGAATGCAATATATGCAAAAAGACATTCATGCGAACAGGTGATCTGAAAAGACACGTGCTTATTCATAATGGAGTACGCCCCCTTGCATGCAATATATGCAAAAAAACATTCACGCAATCAAGCGGTCTGAAGAGTCACATGCTGATACACAGTGGAGCACGTCCCCATGAATGCAACATATGCAATAAGACATTCACAGATTTAAGTAATCTGAAAAGTCACAAGCTGATACACAGTGGAGAACGTCCCCATGAATGCAATATATGCAAAAAGACATTCATGAGGAAAGATGTTCTGAAAAAACACATGCTCATTCATATTGGAGTACGCCCCCATGCATGTAATATATGCGAAAAAACATTCACGCAATCAAGCACTCTGAAGAATCACATGCTGATACACAGTGGAGCACGCCCCCATCAATGCAACATATGCAATAAGACATTCATAGATTTAAGTAATCTGAAAAGTCACAAGCTGATGATACACAGTGGAGCACGTCCCCATGAATGCAATATATGCAAAAAGTCATTCATGCAAACATGTGATCTAAAAAAACACATGCTCATTCATAATGGAGTACGCCCCCATGAATGCAATATATGCAATAAGACATTTACGCGATTATATTGTCTGAAAAGACACATGCTGATACACAGCGGAGTACCCCCGCATATGAATAAGACTTCTGAAAATGCACATGCTGTTTCATAAACAAGAGTCTTTATAAATATGAAGTATGTAAAAGGAATTTACTCAATCGAATGATTTGAAAAGACACATGGCACTTCATAGTCAGAAGCGTGGTGAAAATCAATGAACAATAAGCATATTTGTTTACTTAAATTTAAATATTTGGAAACATGTTGTAAACTTTTCTTGCATGTAATGATTTGTATAAATAGTATGAAATATACAGTAAACACTACTATTATATTTTTTTATAATTTTTGAAGTAAAACTTCTTTAGGCGCGACTATGGTGTAAATCCGTACAAATGCAACGGAGGTGCGTTACGGCAGATAAGATAAGAATCGAGTGCCAATGATTCGTCATTCGCTCTCGATGATATCATTTCTATACGGGTCGATTGTCATTAGTCGTCGCGTATGTGAATAAAAATCTGTCGTTGTATGCATACCGGCATCAACGTTGTATGCGTACCGATATCAACAAGTAAATCGACATAGATAAGTAAACATTTTAAAGTTACATCGTAGTGCAAATCTTGATTTAATGGAAAATGCCTGTATCAGAAGAATATTTCATCCTGTCTCCCGTAAATAATTATAATGAAAATAATAAAACAAATGCAGCATTTGCGCCGTGTATGAAACATAAGTTTATTGAAATGATTTTTATATTTTTCGTAGTTTCTATAAATCTTTGAAGTTATTAAAATGGAAAATATTTTTTAGGCAAGACAGATATTACAGCTGTTCAAAATAATGAGATTATATCGCCAGCGAAAAAGTAAAAAAAATACAATCAGTCAATGAATGTATGTAAATTTTAATTACATGAAGTTCTTCAAACACAATTATTACATGATGAATGAAGTTGCGAAAACAATATTTATTTAGGCGTTGTTTAATATAATCCACTGTGTGAACGAATATTATAGAATTTATCAATCAGCAATTACTTCATTTCTCTAATGAAGGTTCATTTATAAATGAAAATTAATGACAAACTGATCATGTTATATTTGAAATATGACTTTAATTACATTAATGTTTTTAAATAATTTAGATATTTTTAATGCTGTAATATATAATTTATAATTTATCATTATATAAATGTGTTTAATAGTTGACAATAATAAATGTGTGCATCAAGAGTGTTACCATATTACTAATAAAAAATATTCAAAATTGTTATATAATGTATTTATTTTTTCTTAACTTAAATTTGCTACTTTGTACAGTAGCAAATAAGTTTTACTTCAATAGCGTGTAGAACTTACGCACACTCTTTTTTTTAAAAAAACGAACGTTCTTAATTCTATGATTATTAGATAATAGTCATTAAAAAAAAATTAACTAGTGGTATATGGCATCGTGCCTTAAGGCAAATTGCTGGAACATATAATACCATAAATTAATTTTTTTTAAAAAGATATTTTTTTTTAACTTTGAAAGAAAATTTTGAATGTTTTTTTATTTTGAAATATTTTGGAAATTTTGAACTATTTTTCAAAGCAATCGCACTGCTTTAAATGCATAGAGAAGCAATATCGAAGCGCGTAAGCGCCGCGTCTCTGTCTACGGTTTTTGTGTACTGAAGTGTACGCAACATAGAGTAAGTGCACCCTACCATATGTAGGTTTTGAGACAACTTTTTAGTGTCAATATACAAGTATTTACAGACTTACAGCTGGGTATCTCGAATACCGAAGTGAACTTACTATAATGACTGGACTATTAATTATTATCCCACCATATGTAGGTTTTGAGACAACTTTTAGTGTCAATATACAAGTATTTACATACTTATAGCTGGGTATCTCGAATTCCGAGGTGAACTTACTATAATAACTGGACTATTAATTATTACCCTACCATATGTAGGTTTTGAGACAACTTTTAGGATGTCAATATACAAGCATTTTCAGACTTACAGCTGGGCATCTCGAATTCCAAGGTGAACATACTATGGTGTGATATCACTATATGATAGCAGTCAGACTTTTACTGCAATCTTTTGGAAGTTTAATTAAAATTGTAATTTCAATAAGTGGTGAAAATGGAAGGGAATTTTAATCAATCGTACACAGAGTATGATATAAGATACAATGAAGCAATAAAGAAGGATATAAAGGTTCAAAGATCAAATAATTTTAATACATAAGCAGAATATATTCATATCAATGTATTTTTGTGACTAATATTTGTATAATAGCAATAACATTTACAATGCAACAAAAACAAGTTTTCAAAGATGTTTCAAACAACTGCACTTACAGAGTTGGTTTCAGCTAATTAATATTTTATTGATTTTCATCTGGTTTTTCATTATGAACAGCCATGTGCTTTCTCAAATTGTGCGCCTGAGTATATTTCATATTGCATATCTCACATTCATAAGGATGCTCACTAGAATGAATTTGCATGTGTTTTTTTAGATTACATGATTGTCGGAATGTCTTATAACATATTTTGCATTGGTAGGGGCATTCTCCAGTATGTATACGACTATGTATTTTTAAATCACTTGATGTACGGAATGCTTTACTGCATATTTCACATTCGTAAGGACGCTCTTCAGAATGAATGCGCATGTGAGTTTTCAGATTTCCTAATTGTGTAAATGTCTTATTGCACTTTTCGCATTTGTAGAGGCGGTCTCCAGTATGTATTTGTCTATGTTTTGTTAAAGCACGTGATGAATGGAATGCTTTATCACATATTTCGCATTTATAATGACGCTCTTCAGAATGAATGTGCATGTGTGCTTTCAGATTAAACCACTGGGCAAATGTTTTATTGCATTTTATGCAATTATAGGGGCGTTCACCACTATGAATCTGCATGTGACGTTTCAGATTAAACGATTGAGTGAATGTTCTATTGCATATTTCGCATTCGTGCGGGCGTTCCCCACTATGAATAACCAAGTGTGTTTTTAGTGCAGATAATACTATGAATGATTTACTGCATATTTCACATTTAAAAGGTTTATCTCTGGTATGAGTATGCATGTGTTGCTTCAAATAATATGACCTGCTATAAACTCTAGAACATATTTCACATTTAAACCCTTTTAATTGTTCCATGTGTTCGATCATATGCTGTTCTAAGTGAAGCGATTCTGAAAAAGTTCTATTACAAATGTCACAATTATAAACTGGTGTCACAATTACCTCCTGTTTGACTTCTTCCTCTATCATCACCTCGGAATTCATAAATCTTTCCAGAGACGTTTTATCATCCTCAAAACAGGATTCAGACTTAACAATACCATCGACATAATTAAATTCATCATCAGTTTCACGTTTAATGTCTTCTATTGAATATTCTGGTGGCTCAGTTTTAATTGTCTGATCATTCAGAGATATAATTATTCCTTCAGACATCTTTATATTTATTTTTCACTGGGTACATAAAAATAAATATTATGTAAATTAACAGTTGTCTATGATACTAAATTATTTTAACCAAATACATTAAATAAAATAATGAATTCAACTACAACGCGTTTTTTTGTACAAAATAATGAAGAGGTTAGTCGCTTGACGTTTAGGTTTACAACGAAAGCATAGAGTACGTTTTCTAAAAAGATGGGACATTTATCATCTTTTTAAATTCAAAACAATGCTCTATGCTTCACCCAAAGATAAGAAAATGGCTTCACCTGTTAACTTTTTTTTTTCTTACATTATTTATTACAACTGTTTAATGATTTAACATCTAGCAATGATAATAAATAATAACATAAATTTAAATAAATAAGAGTAGAAAGAATAGAATTTACATTAAAATGATATCCGTAGTATGATGATTTAATATAAAATAAAAGCAAACTAGTGGTGTATGGCACCGTACCTTAAGGCTAACTACTGGAACTTCCCGTACCGTAATGAAATATTTGAGAAATTTTAAACGTTTTCAAATATATTATTACAAATACTGTAACTTTCATTATTTTTGCTTGTTAATCTGAGCAAATTAAATGTAAATCATAAATCAATTTATCTCCAGAACATTAACAATCGTCAATTCATTTCGAATTCAATTTCAAAAAAATAGTTGCCTTAATTTACACAAAATTGAAAAAGTGCTCCCGTACAGTCACAGTCTAAATGCATTTGCAAATAATTCTGTGCGACATTTTCATTATACTGTGCTTAGCTTGGCGGCATTTTCACATTTTTCATTAGTTTTCACAAAATTGGAAAAGTGCTCCTGGTACATGAACAGTCTAAATGAACTTGGTTAAACATTTGTACCAGAGTGGCGCTTAGACTGTGCTTAGCCTAGGCAATTTTTTGAATTTTTAATCCAAAATAAATTACAAAAATATTTTTTGAAAAAAAAAATTAGAAACAAAATTTTTTTTTCCAAAAGCAATTATTTTGTTGAAACAAGCAGAAAGTTCTTTGAATGATTTAAATCGGACACTTAGTTCTCTCAAAAACTGCCATTTTTCTAACATTTAGCTCTGTATCTCCGAAACCGCTACGCCTAACCTTTGCCACTAAAACTAATAACCACTTTTTCCCGTCATTACGAACTGAATGTTTTTTGAATCATACAAATCGGATGATTCGTTCTGTCAAAAACTCCATTTCTATTTTCTGCTCTCTTTGCTCTTTATCTCCGTAATGACTGGACCTGCCTTTGCCAAAAACTAATCATCACATCTCCTTATCAATAGGAATCGAATATTTTTTTAACCATTCAAATCGGTTGATCTGTGCGCCCGAAAACGTGACTGGAAATTTGTATCCATACATACATACACAGTATTCAAAATACCAGTATTCAACGGGAAGTTCCAGCAATTTGCCTTAAGGCACGATGCCATAATTGCCTCAAGACAGAATTCCACTTACAGCTAGTTTGTTTTATATTTGAAAAGGAAAAACTTGATTTTATTTTACAACAGTAATGAATTACAAAAACTAATCAGCACACCTCCCTATCAATAGGAATTGGATGTTCTTTGAACCATTCAAATCGGTTGATCCGTGTTCCCAAAAAATTGTATCCATGCATACACACACACGCACACAT
This sequence comes from Ctenocephalides felis, assembly GCF_003426905.1. NCBI lineage: Eukaryota > Metazoa > Arthropoda > Insecta > Siphonaptera > Pulicidae > Ctenocephalides > Ctenocephalides felis. The sequence goes on from NW_020536999.1 coordinate 88,180,406, forward strand.
CCATTTTTTGTCAAGTATGCCAAATTGTTCAAAAACCTCTGGAACGTGAAGATATGCAAAAATTTTCATTTTCGATTTTCGATCCATTACTATAGCTTACCTTAGGGAAATTTAAAGAATATTTGCATTAATCATACACAAAGTATGACAACATACAATAGAGAAGGATAAAAAGGTTCAAGAATCAAATATTTTTAACTTATAGACAGAAAATATTTATATCAATGTATTTACATGTCTGATATTTGTATTATAGTAATACAATTTACAATAAAAATAAAATCAAACTATTTTACACACAGAGTTGGTTTCAGCTAATTAATATTTCATTGATTTTCATCTGGTTTTTCATTATGAACAGCCATGTGCTTTCTCAAATTGTGCGCTCGAGTATATTTCTTATTGCATATTTCACATTTATAAAAAAGTCTTTCATAATGAATGCCCATGTGAGCTTTCAGAGTACCTAACTGTGTGAATGTCTTATTGCATATTTCGCATTTGTGTGGACGTTCTCCAGTATGAATAAGACAGTGTGATTTTAGAGAATATAGGAACGTAAATGATTTACTGCATATTTCACATTTATGACAACGAACTCCGGAATGTATGAGCATGTGTCTTTTCAGAGTTACTGATTGTCTAAATGACTTATTGCATAGTTTGCATTTGTAGGGTCGTTCTCCAGTATGTATTCGTCTATGTGTTGCTAAACCACTTGTCGAATGGAATTCTTTATCACATGTTTCGCATTTATAAAGACGCACTCCAGAATGAATGTTTATGTGTGTTTTCAGATTAAACAATTGTGCAAATGTTTTATTGCATATTTTGCATTTGTGGGGGCGTTTCCCACTATGAATCTGCTTGTGACGTTTCAGACTATATGATTGAGTGAATGATTTACTGCATATTTCACATTTGAAAGGTTTCCCACTGGCATGAATAAGCAAGTGTTGCTTTAAATAATATGACCTGCTATAAACTCGACAACATATTTCACATTTAAACCCTTTTAATAGATTGAGGGTCTTATTGCAAATTTTACTTGCATCAGGGTACTCTTTGCTATGACTGCGCATGTGTTCGATCATATGCTGTTCTAAGTGAAGCGATTCTAAAAATGTTCTATTACAAATGTCACAATTATAAACTGGTGTCACAATTACCTCCTGTTTGACTTCTTCCTCTATGGTCACCTCAGAATTCATAAATTTATCCAGAGACGTTTTATCATCCTCAAAATACGATTCAGACTTAACAATACCATCTATATAATTAAATTCATCATCAATTTCGCACTTAATGTCTTCTATTGAATATTCTGGCGGTTCAATCTTAATTGTCTGATCATTCATAGACATAATTGTTTCTTCCGACATTTTTAGTTGTATTCAGTATGTACATTCAGTAATTATCAATTGGGTATTCTATCAACTTATTTTATGCATATACTTTAAATAAAATAGTAAATTCAACTATAACGCTTTTTTTTTACAAAATAATGAAGAGGTTAGTCGTTTGACATGTAAGTTGACATGAAGTTGACAATGAAAGCATAGAGTATATTTTAAAAAAGACTAGCTGTACCCAAATGGTGGCGGAAGATAACAGTTCAACCCAAATTACTCTTTAGGGCCATTTTGACAAAAAAAAACAATATTCAAACAGTTTTAAAATACAAAAAAAAAGTCCATTTTTTTCAATAATTTCAAGATTCTCAAAAATCTATTTTTTTCATAGTTTTCAAAAATATTAAAGCTTTTAAAAGTTTGGAATTACGGTACGAGAAGTTCCATCAAATTGCTTTAAGGCGCAATGCCATGCACCACTAGTTTTCCAGATTTTTTGCGGCCCAGTGCCTTTTATATTCCTAAATTATGGCCCAAAGAGTAATTTAGGTTGGACATCGCTGCTTTAGGCCAAAATTTAAGAATGTACAAAGCAAAGGCACTGGGCCGCAACAAACCTGATAAACCAGTACTGCATGGCATCGTGCCTTAAGGCAAATTTCTGGAACTTCCCTATTGTAATTCAAGTTTTAATATCTTTAAAAACTTTGAAAAAATTAGGTTTTTAAGAATCTTGGAATGTTTGAAAAAAAAGAAACTTTTTTTTAGAAATTTGCTTTTTAACTTCTCCAAAGAGAAGTTTATGTTTTCATAAAAAATCCGATTCGCTAATTTTATGTTTTCTCGACATTTCAAGTCATTCTGAATCAAATGAAACCAAATTTGGAAAAAGTATGTGTGTATGCGTATGTGAACAGATTTGTTGCCGTAAATCGGCGTTTTCTCAAAAACGGCTGCACCGATATAAAAAATTTAAAAGCCATTCGATGTATCTCGATGAGGACTAGCGTTTAGCGAATTTGCGCGACGATCAGCCAAGCCGTTTCTTTGTAAATCACAGAAAAGTAAAAAAAAATCGTCCTTGTTTTAACCCGCAATTCTTAATCAATTTTGAAAATTCAAAAACTGTTCGAAATATATCGGTTGGGGATTGTGCTGATTAGTTTTTGGTCAAGATCGGCCGGGCCGTTTTCTTGTAATAAAGTGTTAAAAAAAATTTCGACGGTTTTTATTATGATGTTTTGACGGTAGATATCATAGTCTTATAGATCATACTAAAATATTACGGCCCTACGATAAGTTGTTTAATTTTAAAAATTCTTCAAAGTTTGCAAAGATTAGTATCGTTTTTTTGGCATTTGTCAAAATTAAAACTTTCATCGACGATTGCTCAAAAACGCCTGAACCGATTTCAGAAATTTAAAAACCATTTGAAGTGTCTCAAGGAGGACTGTCGATTATCAGTTTTGTGCGACGATCGATCGAGCCGTTCCATTGAAAATTGGAAAAAAGTGTTAAACTTGTGGTCCACATTTAAGCTCAAACTACCGAATCGATTTTAAAAAATCAAAAACTGTTTCAAAGATATTAGTTGGGAATGATACTGATTAGTTTTAGGTGAAAATCTATAGAGCCGTTTTCTTGTAATTAACTGTTGAAAAAAAAAAAATAAACCGATTTCTATGGAACTTTTTTGGCGATATATATCATGGTCTTATAGAACTTGCTGAAATATTACGGCCTTACGACAAGTTTAATTTTATAAAATTCATCAAAGTTTGAGAAATTTTCTAGACTGCCTAGACCACTGAACGAGTTCAACCACTGGAAAGCAACAGAGTTCAGATTATTTTTGTTATATTTGGGACCAGTAGTTTTGCAGCCTGCATTGAAGAAGGATAATTACCTGAACTTTTTGAAATTCAGCTTGCGTATTAGAATTTTATGCAATCCTGAAACCTGCGTTGAAAAAAATGATATTGCCAAGAAGTTCCTTACTGCATTTGTCAATGAGTATTCTAAATTATATGGAGCTGGCAGGATGACCTATAATACACATAATTTGGTACATCTTGCAAATGATGTCATGACATTTCAATGCTGCTTGGACAGGTTTAGCTGCTTTCCGTTCGAAAGCTATTTTAAAAAAATTCAGAGCAAGCTACAGAATTCACCGAAGCCTCTTCACCAGCTTGTTAATAGAATGGCCGAAGAGAAGTTGCTTGGAAGCGTGACCACAAGCAAACAGAGTTACCCAAGCATAAAGTATGAGAGAACAGGTCAAGTAAAAGTTTTTTTAAAGGATTTCTTTATTTCTAATAGAAAACCAAACAATCTCTGTATGGATACAGATGGCAAATTATTACTAATTCAAGAAATTTGTGACATGAATAAAATTGTATGTTTCATAATAAAGGATATGAATCCATTGTTTTTGGAACCTTGTGACTCGAGAGTTTTTGATATATGTATATATCAAAATCATCAAAATCAAGAAGATAAAAAAACAATATCTGCTCAGAATATAAGAAAAAAATGTTTGAATATACCATATTTTCTCAATAACATGCTTGTTTCAGTACCGATCATTCATTCTAATTTATAATATATTTTCGAATCACATTTTTTTTTTATATTTTATATTTTTAGATCAAACAACTGTTATTATTAAAATTGTTTTATATTGACCAATATTAATAAATGTATATAGATAAAATGTTTTTATATTATTTTTTTTTTTTTTCAGATAAATTTTATTGCTTCAGCTTAGGTTCAAATGCTTTATAGTTAACATTAACTGTATTAATAAAATGGAAATTTTAAAATAGTTAAAATAATAATCGCAGAATTTAAAAAAAGAAAAATTTAAAATATAGTCTGATGAGATTTATAATTACAAAAATTCGTTTTCAACTAGTTGTACATATATATCATATACATATATATTTGTTTGTTTTTTATACATGTGTGTGTATTACAATTGAAAACTGAACATTTTTATATACATTAGATGTAGTATATATATAGTACGATATATATATACATATATATATATATATATATATATATATATATATATATATTAGGTTGTCAAATATCTCCCTTCCGCCTTTTTGTATTATAAACCAAGAGCAAAAAAGCGGAAGGGAGATATTTGACAACCTAATATATATATATATATATATATATATATATATATATTTTGTATAAATATTTAGTACAATCTCTCATACCAGACATTACGGTCTGCCTGAGATGTATAAAATTTATATTTTTATTCAAATAAATAATAATAATAAAAAAAAAAACATACGAAGACGGTTGATCGGCATGTCACGATTGCAATTTTAAACGAATGTCGCCACGATGATGGTTTATTATCATAAGGTGATATCGATCTCGTGATATATTTTTAACATCTACACCACATTGGTTTATTGCCACAGCGGGGATGTTGGCAGGGATTTATATAGAATATTGCTGCAACGTCACGTGCTTACTGGGTATAAATTCACCAAAGTTTGAGAAAATGAGTAGTTGTTTTGAGGTTTGTTAAAATTAAAATTACACGATTCACTTGGTATAACGATAGAGTACATGGTCTCTAAATGAACATACTAAACCATCAAAGTCCTACAGAAACTGGTTCAATTAAAAAATCTGTTAGTTTTTGAAAATTTCCTCTTAGAAAATACTACGAGTTGACGTGTTCGTTCGTTTTCAATTATGTGTAATAAAAACACAAATCCACTAGGAATACTTTTAATCACTTGCAAATTAATTTATTTTTTATTGATTAAGTCGATTATTTACACATATCGGTAAGTTCATGTAACTTGCCTCAAGGCAAAATACCAATACCAACTAGTTATAAATATAGACGAGACATCTACCATCTTTTTAAATGCAAAAGAAGTCTCTATGCTTCACTTGTCAAAACAAACGTCAAACTTGTGTTTGTTTTGAATATATTTATTATTTATTTTAATTATTAAAAGTTATGTAATGCGTATCATTGATATTTATTAAATTTGATGTATAATATTTAAAAATGTCTGATGAAACCATAAAAATCAAATTAGAACCTGAAGAATATACAATTGAAGAGATTCAAGATGAAGATGATGGCTTTAGTACTATAAAGACTGAAAATGATCAAAAATGTTTGAATTCACAAGTAACGATAGAAAAACAGGATGTATCAGATTCCCTTAAATGTGGTTTATGTAACAAAACCTTCAAACTCCCACATAATTTAAAAAAACACATGCTCTTCCACGAAAAACACAGCACATGTACATATTGCTCGAAGACATTTCTCAATCGACAAAACTTACAAAGACATCTTAAAATCCATACCGGTGAAAGGTCTTACGTGTGCAAAACTTGCAACAAAACCTTCAATGTAAAAAGTAATTTAAACCGGCACATACGTATGCACACAAAAGAGCATTTACTCACATGCAAAATATGTAATCAGAGGTTCAAACAAATGAGACACTTAAAGACTCACAGCGCAGTTCACACAGAAGCCTCTCAACATAGATGTAAAATCTGCGATAAAACCTTTTCTAAAAGAAGCAACTTGAAAGCACACCTGGTGTGTCATACTGGAGATCGCCCTCATAAGTGCAATATATGCAATAAAGCCTTTGTGCAACTCGGGAACTTAAAATCCCACATAGCCATACACACCGGGGACCGGCCACACAAATGCAGTTTATGTGATAAAGCATTCATACAAACCGGTGCACTAAAAAGACACATGCGCAGTCACTCTGGTGAACGTCCTTATGTTTGTGATGTATGTGATAAAACATTTATGGTACAAAATGCTTTAAACGAACACAAAGCTTGTGTCCACAATGGAGAACGACCACATAAATGCAAATTTTGTAATAAAGCCTTTGTGCGACTGTGTTATTTACAATACCACATCAGCACCCACATTAAGGAACGCTTGTATAAATGTGGGTTGTGTAATAAAAGATTTATTCGTGCTCCTGATTTAAAATACCACATGCGTACACATATGAACAAACAAGAAGGGATTTCCCACAAAGATCATCAGCATAAACGAGAATATAAATGCAAGATTTGTAAAAAAGTCTTCGTACAATTCAGGGACTTCAAATTCCATTTAGTGGTTCACACTAAAAAGCGTGCTTATAAGTGTGACTCATGTGTAAAAACCTTTACATTGAAATGCAACTTGAAACAACATAGAAATTTGCATAAAGAAGTTTCTAATTGATCTTGTGACATGGAATCCACTCAAAAGTGATATGAAGATAATTAGATAATAAATAGATTGTATTGTATTTTGTAAAAATTTTTTGTAAATAAACCAATAAGCTGTTAAGTTTATTTTTTTAGTTTTTGGAATGTTTGTTTTCGCCAGATAATCCGATTTGCTTATTAAGTCATTCTGAATCGTTTGACATCAAAATTAGAGTAAAACCAAAGAATAAAAAATGTATCAAATGTGCTTATAAGTGTGACTCGTGTGCAAAAAAATTTACATTGAAATGCAACTTGAAACAACATAGAAATTTGCATAAAGAAGTTTCTAATTGATCTCGTGACGTGGAATCCACTCAAAAGTGATATAGAGATAATTAGATAATAAATAGATTGTATAGTATTTTGTAATTTTTTTTATAAATAAACCAATGAGTTGTTTTTTTTTATCTTTCTGAAAGTTTGTTTTCGTCAGATAATCCGATTTGCTTATTAAGTCATTCTGAATCATTTGACATCAAAATTAGAGTAAAACCAAAGAATAAAAAATGTATCAAATGTGCTTATAAGTGTGACTCGTGTGCAAAAACATTTAGATTAAAATGCAACTTGAAACAACATAGATATTTGCATAAAGAAGTTTCTAATTGATCTCGTGACATGGAATCCACCCAAAAGTGATATGAAGATAATTAGATAATAAATAGATTGTATTGTATTTTGTAAATAAACCAATAAGCTGTTAAGTTTATTTTTTTAGTTTTTGGAATGTTTGTTTTCGCCAGATAATCCGATTTGCTTATTAAGTCATTCTGAATCGTTTGACACCAAAATTGGAGTAATTGAGCCAAAATTTGGTCTTTAGTCGACGTTTTTTTAAAAATGCTGCACTGATTTCCAGAATATAAAAACTCTTTGATGAAACCCCATAAAAATGTAGAAATTTGTTTACAAATTTGTAAAAGATATATCTATAGTTCTAAGATAAATTAGATAATTTGAAAGATAAATTCCAAAGATACAAAAAAGTACCTTCATGCATTATGTATGCTCATATTCAATCATAATTTTCTAATAATAAACATTTATATTCTTTACAAGAATTGTAGATAATTTATTTATCTACATGTTAAGATAAATTAGATAATTTGAAAGATATATTCAAAAAAAAGTCCTAAAATTATTAACAAATTCAAAAAAAGTTTACATTCTCGCTTTAAAGCAAAATGCTACTTACGCCTAGTTCATTTTAAATTTAAGTCTAATGAAGTTTTACTTCGAAATTTTTGAAATTTTTTAATTGCTTGTTGGGTATCATTTGAAAGGCCTCAAGGAGAGGAATAAAATTTTCATAAAAAAATAATTATATAAATAAAAATGTGATAAATATTACCAACATTTTATTAAAATATATCAAAATGTTAAATGTTCTGCAATAAATATTAAAATTTGTGGTAAACTTTTGTACAAATAATGGTGTAAAACTTTTGTACAAATATACTATAAATAATACAAAAATTTAAGGGTATTTAACGGAAGTATGCATCTTTATTGCATTTTTATGAACTTGTAGTAAACGGGACTAAAGAAGTTTTACTTAAAAAAATTAAGATCGAGTTTTAATAGCGTGTAGGGTATCATTTGATAGGTCTTTATGGATAGTATTCGAATATTGGAGTACAATTTTAATTTTGTGCATTTTTTGGAAAATTGTGCAAAAGTTCATATCATTATATTCTAACATTGAATATTCAACATGAAAAAAATAGGTGCAAAACTTTTGTGCAATTATACTATAATCAACACACAAGAATTTAAGGATATTCATCAAAAATATACATTACAATTGCATTTTTTATTAACTTGTAGTAAACGGGACTGAAGAAGTTTTACTTCAAAAAATTAAGATTGATTTTTAATAGCATGTAAGGTATCATTTGAAAGGTCTTTTTGAATAGAATTCGAATATTGGAGTACAATTTTGATTTTCTGCAGTTTTTTGACAACTGTGCAAAAGCTTCTTACATTTTGTATAAATATACTATGATCAAGACACAAAATGTACGGATATTTATCAAAAATATGCACCTCTATTGCATTTTTTATGGATTTGAAGTGAACGGGAATAAAGAAGTTTTACTTCAAAAAATTGGAATGTAATTTATGACATATGGAATATCGTTTGAAAGATCTCGAGAAGTATAATACGATTTCACTTTTTATACTTTTATGCATTTATAGTAAACGAATCTAAAGAAGTTTTACTTCAAAATGTGGGGTATCGTTTGAAAGGTCTTGAGAAGTATAATACAATTTTATCAATAAAAATCGTAATAAGTATCACTATTCATACTTTTATTGCACTTATAGTAAACGAACCTAAAGAAGTTTTACTTCAAAATATCTAAATATAATTTTCAATGCATGTGGGGTATCGTTTGAAAGGTCTTGAGAAGTATAATACAATTTTAATAATAAAAATGTGATATGTATCATCATTTATACTTTCATTGAACTTATAGTAAACGAATCTAAAGAAGTTTTACTTCAAAATATTTATAAAAAAAATTTATGGCATGTGGGTTATCGTATGAAAGGTCTTGAGAAGTATATTATGATTATCACTAAAAAGGAGATAAGTATCATCATTTATACATTTATTGCACTTATAGTAAACGAATCTAAAGAAAGGGTATGGGCGCATTGCCATATAGAATCGGCCCCACCCTGGTATTTAAATAATTTATACGCCATTTTATAGGTCTAAATGATAAAAACCGATATACCAATTTTCAACTTTCTATCTCATCTTATGGCCGAGATATCATTGAAAATATGTGAAAGTGGCCCCTTTTTTCAAACTCACTTTTAGACGTAACCATAAAAGATATCGAAAAAAAATTTACGTGGTTCTATTCATATTGGCTTAGGCCACATTATGTAGAACAATCGATGCCAAATAAAAAATTATTATTAGCTGAAAAAGATAAAATAATTTTTCAATTGATGTTTTCCGGTAGTGCGTTTAGTTGGACCACCTTCTAATTAGCTTTATTCGAAAGATTATTGTTTTTTCTTTTAGTACTGAAAATATTGTTCAAATCAATTTGGTGGAACACATTGGAAAATTGAAAAAAGCGGAGCTAATACACCCGCGCGTAACGCTAATATACCCTGCAATTGCATAGAGTTCGTTCGAACGCAAAGCTGTGCGCGATGCGCCCGAAACGATTTCTAAGAAATTCTGAACTTTCATTTCTGAATCTGAAATACAATTTCATTTATTTATCACTGTGAGTAATTTAATTAAACTAATAAAAGTATTTTAATTATAATATTAGACATAAAAATTTATTAGTGTCCTTTTAATATTTACAAGTGTATCATATGATTTACACAATACTTCGGTATGCTAAATAAATAAATAATCAATCAATTAAAATTATATTTTGTTATTTTAATCGTCATCACTGTCGTGGTTAATAGCAACCGAAGTTTCCTCTATTATAAAAATTTTCGATAGTATTTCTGATGGACGTATAATACGTGATAAATACCTCGCAAATGACATATAATATATAATAGCCGCAATATGTGAACAGCAACCAACAGTCCTCAATCCATTGGGACAACTACAGCAATACCTTAAAATACTTCGATAGTTGGTGCCAAGCGGAGTATATTCAATATAAACATTATATTTTTTCCTATTTATATGCCGTGATTGGACATCAATTCTAATTATATTCCTATGTTCTTTTACGTAATATAACTTCGGCTGATTTTGGTCAGACAGCATTTCAGCCAGGTAAGATATTGCTTGTGATAACTGGTATGACCCTGTGAATAATATTTTAAGTTCTCGTTCATTCAAATGTGGAAAATCTAATAACTGATCTGGCTGAAGAAGTTGAAGTGTTGTTGCTCGTCTGGTCCATCGATTTTCAATAACTTCATCATGTAAGGTGTTGGGTATAGTCCGTTGATTCATATAGTTGATCACTTCATCAGCTATGTAAAATATATATTGTAAAACCCTACAATTTTACATAATGTTCGGACTTTAGGCAATAATTTATTATTTAGTGTGTTGTGTAAAAGCCGATATCTTTGCGCAATATTACCATGTACAGCTTCAATAACCCATCGAAGTTTTGTAATTCTTCTGGATTCGTTCGCCTCTTCTGTTGTGAGTTGTTTTCTTCTACCCCTGCAGCATGGCATAAGAGGCACATATCCTGCTGATTTTATATCTGTTGAAAGCATCACGAAAACCGCGATCTACCAATAGAATATCATCAGGTTGCAAAAAAGTTCTGATGCCATGCGCATCTTTTAATATAATTTTCATGATTGTGGCGTCATTTTGTGTTGCCAGGTATGGGCCTAAAAAGTCAACTATGAAACCATTTGTTGTACAAATTGTAAATGGTTTGCATAGTGGTACCCGTTTTTGGCCAGAAAATGACTTTCTTTGATATTCATTATTTGTGCTCTTTTCGTGTCGTATATATGTACCATCACATATTAATGCCAGTTGCTCATTGGTTAATCCCAGAATTTTTTGTGCGTTGTATGATGTCTCCGATATTAATTGGGTTCTGGTAAAAGACTCTAATCCAAAATTTTGATCCAATATATCTTTTTCGAATCCAATTAAAATTTGTTTATAATAATGAGAGACTTGTCTCTTTGAAATATTAAAAACGCCGGCGATGACTTGATTAGAATTTCCCGTCTTTAATTTGAACAAAAAAATAACTAATGCTTGGAATATGTTTCGATTATTACTATTTTTCATTGATCTAAGCATTTTACTTATTTCTGCAATTACTTCTAGATTAAAACCTGTTAATATTTTTATTTGCTCAGACGATATAGATAAATTATCTATCTGCTTAAATAATGAAACACTTGTATCTGCCAAAGCGTTTAAAAATATTGATATTTCCTTCTGAGGGACGAGACTAGTGTTTGAATAAATACGTAACTGTCGTATATCTTCTTCATAAAAATTTTTTCCAAAAAAATGCTTATTGCATGCACGATTTCCAAGCGGTATATATATTCTGACTTTTACAAATGCGTGAATCCTGGCTTCTAGAGGAATTGTAATTAGGTCGGATTTATTACTGCAAATAGAACAATGTCTATGCGTCGATGCAACTCGATTGAGACAAAGATCCACGGATAAATCAGTTTTCTGAGGTATATTACATTCATATTCACTGCAAGAATCACTAACACATTTGTTTTCAGTACTACTATGCGATAAATCATTAATATTGTCTGTGCTTGCTTCTCCTCTATAAGGAATTAGTCTACAAGTGGAACACAAAACATCACCAATTTTAATTATTTTTCCTATTGAACTACTATACAACTGTTCATCATCCTCGGTTAGAATGATTTTCGTTCTATTACGCATTTTGAATAAATATTTATCACAGTTTTTGCAAGTTTTAGACATTATTAGTTCTACTATGTTAACTAAATCTTAACTAACTAAATCACTAAATCAACTAAATCACTAAAATATATTTTATATATACACTGAAATTAAATTAAATTAAATTGTCACTATATAAATAAACCACATAAAAATTGTCACTATACTAAATAAGCCACATAAAAAATACAAACATAAAAATAATGTAATTTTTTAAATGAATTAACTAAAAAGTTTTATGTTATGAAAATGATTATTAGAATACTTTCAGTATTAATTTTTGTAAATTCCTGAAGTACTATATAGAAAGTTTCCGCATCAAATGGCGAATAATTTTTGAAAAATTTTAAATAACAAAAAGCAAAGAATTTCAGATTACCATTTGTCATATTTCTTTTTGTATTGTAGTATTGAGTAGTACTGATAAAGATAGGCCACAATAAGGCTTTATAATTACAATGTTGCAATTATCATTCAAAAAAAGAAATGTTTCTTGGGTTTGTTGAAATTACAATGTTTCATTATATCATTATTTCATATGAATACATATAACTATATAATAAATATTGTCACATTCAAATTTCTTAGAAATCGTTTCGGGCGCATCGCGCACAGCTTTGCGTTCGAACGAACTCTATGCAATTGCAGGGTATATTAGCGTTACGCGCGGGTGTATTAGCTCCGCTTTTTTCAATTTTCCAATGTGTTCCACCAAATTGATTTGAACAATATTTTCAGTACTAAAGAAAAAAACAATAATCTTTCGAATAAGCTAATTAGAGGTGGTCCAACTAAACGCACTACCGGAAAACATCAATTGAAAATTATTTTATCTTTTTCAGCTAATAATAATTTTTTATTTGGCATCGATGTTCTACATAATGTGGCCTAAGCCAATATGAATAGAACCACGTAAATTTTTTTTCGATATCTTTTATGGTTACGTCTAAAAGTGAGTTTGAAAAAAGGGGCCACTTCACATATTTTCAATGATATCTCGGCCATAAGATGAGATAGAAAGTTGAAAATTGGTATATCGGTTTTTATCATTTAGACCTATAAAATGGCGTATAAATTATTTAAATACCAGGGTGGGGCCGATTCTATATGGCAATGCGCCCATACCCTTTCTCTTCAAAATATTTACATAAAATTTGTGGGGTATCGTTTGAAAAATCTTGAAAAGTATGATACGATTTGATCAATAAAATGTGATAAGTATAAAAATTTATACTTTCATTGCACTTATAGCAAACGAGTCTAAAGAAGTTCTCTTTAAAATATTTACATAATATTTTCACGGCATGTGGGGTATCGTTTGAAAGGTCTTGAAAATTATAATACGATTTTATCAATAAAAATGTGATAAGTATCACCATTTATACTTTTATTGCACTTATAGTAAACGAATCTAAAGAAGTTTTACTTCAAAATATTTACATAAAATTTTCATGGCATGTGGGGTATCGTTTGAAAGGTCTTGAGAAGTATAATACGATTTTATCAATAAAAAAGGCAAAAAGTATAATCCAATTAAAACTTCATTTCTTTCCCCAGGAACCGTTCGATAATGTCATCCCTCGCCATGGCAGGTTACAACGTGACAGCTCTCAGTGTAGACGTAGACGACCCACCTACACTAACCTCAATTACATCCTTATGGAAGGGGTCTACGAAGAGGTCGAAAAGGTGTTCCTCAGTGTAGACCCTGAGAAATTCAAGCAAAAACTGTCTGTCTTGGAGGAATGGAGATGCTGACCAACTATTTTGTGATGTTATTTAAAATCGTTTCGAAAACAAAGGTTTCCAACAGCTGCAATAAAAAAGGCAAAAAGTATAATCCAATTAAAACTTCATTCTTTCCCCAGGAACCGTTCGATAATGTCATCCCTCGCCATGGCAGGTTACAACGTGACAGCTCTCAGTGTAGACGTAGACGACCCACCTACACCTAACCTCAATTACATCCTTATGGAAGGGGTCTACGAAGAGGTCGAAAAGGTGTTCCTCAGTGTAGACCCTGAGAAATTCCAAGCAAAAACTGTCTTGGGAGGAATGGAGATGCTGACCAACTATTTTGTGATGTTATTTAAAATCGTTTCGAAAACAAAGGTTTCCAACAGCTGATGGATTATCCGAGTGACTTCAAATTTGATCTGATTCTTTTTGAATATACTGGTTTGCCGGATATTTTGGTTTTGCACATAAATTTAATTACCCACCCATTATTGGTAAGAAAAATTGACACCAGTGGCTCATTTTAGCACAACCTAGTTTCAAAAATCCAATACAACAATCAAATTTCTTTCACCAGGTATAAGCCCCTTCATGACACCCCCAAACACCTACGACATCCTCGGAAATCCCCAAGTCCCATCCCTAATCCCCTACTACTCCACGGACTTCTCTGGAGACATGTCCTTCTGGCAGAGGTCTCTGAATCTTTTCTACTACTTCATGGATTATAGGAACAGAAGGAGGACCATGAACATTTTGGATCCAATGGCCAGAGAGGTTTTTGGACAAGATCTTCCCTTTATTGGAGATTTGGAGAGAGAGATTGACCTGGTGCTGGTTAATAGTCATTCAGGAATGGATTTGCCGGAGTTGCTGTTGCCTAATGTTATCCAAGTTGGGGGGTTGCAGGTTAAGGAACCAAAGAAACTACCAGAGGTGAGGGTATCATTATGATAAATATCATTTTTATTGTTTAGGAATGACATATTTATTAAATATGTCAATTATCGATTACTTTAGAACATCAACAACTTTTTCAACGGCGCCAAAAAGGGAGTAGTCTACTTCAGTCTAGGAACCAACGTGAGGAGCAACATGATGGGTGAAGAAAAAGTCCAGATGTTCGTGAGAGCTCTGGCCAAATTCCCAGACTACCACTTTTTATGGAAAATCGATAGAACTGATTTGAAAGTCTCCAAAAACGTTATGGTCACCAAATGGGCATCCCAGAACGACGTTTTGGGTAAAATAATACTGAATTGTTATAGATAATTTAACCTGAGGTTCTCTTTTCATCCAGGTCATCCCAAAACGGTTCTGTTTATGTCCCATTGTGGTCTTTTGAGCACACAGGAGGCTACTTGGCACGGGGTGCCCTTGTTGGGGATTCCTTTTTTCGCTGATCAATTTACGGTAAGGTGAAAAAAAAGAAATTTATAAAATAACTAGCAAACCCGACGAACTCCGTTTCGCCACCAGATGGTTTCGTGAGAAAGATGAAGAAATTTGTTTGTTTTATATTTGAGAAGGAAAAATTTGATTTTATTATACAACAGTAATGAATTTATTTCGATTACAAAAATGAAGTGTTTTTTAGTTGAACTTCTCTAAGTAAATGAAAGTGAATCCGCAAATTATCCGTTTCATTGAAGTGCTTTTTGGTAAACCACATTTTTTGTTTTTTGGTCTAACGTTAACACAAACAAAGCGGATGGTTTTCCAACTCGTGAACAGGCAATGTATAACTGCCCATTTGAAAAACAATGATTTTATAAACAATCTATTTGAAATTTATCCCGCAAATACTAAGCGATTGGCGGGATAAATTGTTATTGCGAACGCAAGGCGAACTGGAAATTGCAATCGTTTAAAGTCAAACGGAGGACCAGTCGGAATCATTGGTATGTCACCAAATCGCCCGCAATTTTCGATTGAATGGTGAAATTCAGTGCGTGTACATAACTATTGTTTGCGGCAAGAATTGCTCGTTGACTTAACCAGACATAATTCTGATTATTCTCACCAATGTCTTTACTCGAATTTTTAATTACGATGCGTGAAGTTCCAGCAATTTGCATTAGGGCATGATGCAATGCACCACTAATTTTCTTAGATATAAACCTTGCGGGGCCGTGACCTTTCCAACGAATGCAAAATTGTCAAAATCGGTTCGTGCGTTCTGGAGATATATCTAGGAAGAAAAACCCGACATATATATTTTTATATATATATAAGATGAATATGAAGTTTTCACGTCAAAGAAACTGCAGTAGGGTTTTGGGCAAATTTTGGTGTCAATCTCTTCAGAAACATCGAAAAAACAAATAGGATTTCTTGGCAAAAACTTGTTTATTTATTTAGGCTTTATACAGATCAAAATTTTATTTCAATTATCATTTTCTTTTATTTCAGAATGCTAAAAAAGCAGTAGACGCCGGCGTTGCTGAACAAATACTCATCATATCTGTCACCGAAGAAGAAATTGTAGATAAATTGGGACGTATGTTGAATAACCAAAGGTTGGTAACACTGTCATACTTTTTTTTTATCTTTTTTAGTTGTGCTTAATTGCTAAGAGTTGGTAAGCACTGGTGAATACAAAATTACCAAAAATCTCGTATACCTATATACTTACTAACAAAGGGTTAGTAACACTGGCTTACCAAAGTATATAATTTGCTTTTTGAATAAAACAGAGAATAATCAACTAGAGATATTTTTTTTAGATAAAATATATCAAATTTTAACGAGCTGGTCAGACCATTTCGACCAGCACAACAAAATATTTATTTCACTATCTATTCATTCACTATGAACATATCCCCTTACCATTCATACCAACACATCAACAATCAACTACCTGATCTTTTCCTTCCAGTTACCAAGACAACATGACCCTCCGCTCCAAAAGATTCCGCGACCGCCCGATGGCCCCCTTGGACGAAGCAGTATGGTGGTGCGAGTACTCGATGCGACATAAAGGAACGCGCCATCTAAGATCCAAAGCCAGAGACATGAGCCCCCTTGTGCTCTTCATGTGGGACGTGCTTCTGGTGTGGCTCGGAGGACTTATGGGGCCGTTTTAGTTTTAGGTTATGTAATTAGAAGGATTCTTGTGAAGAAGCCGGAGACTTTCGTTAGTTGTGCGAAGGAATTGAGAGAGATGAAGCTGATGAATGGGACCAAGGGGGCTTCCAATGGGACTGCCAAGAGGGCTTATGGAGTTGGTAATGGAGTGATGAAGAAGACGCAATGAAAAAATGAATAAATATTAATATAAGACTCTATTTGAAGTGTTTTTTATTTATTTACACCTTTTGATAGTTCTGTTTTGAGGTTATGCTGTGAAGGATATTTCAGCTTAATTACCACGTGATCTTTTCTTAGACCGAGTTTTAAGGTATACCGAGTTGCTCTAGAGTCTTATGTTGTTACCCAATGTTGTAGATAAATTAATTTAGACCAAATTTGTCTCTTACCTTATCAATATTAATCGAATGGTTTCAAGCTACAGAAGATTTAATGGATTTGTGGTAAATGACAATGTCGGAGAATATTAAATTTTCAAAATATTAGTTTCACACATCATTTATATTGATCGAATGCTTTAGAAGTTACAAAAATAAATTCTCAATTAAAATGATCAATTAGTGATTCAAGATTGTTATTTAAATTTAATTTTGAACAAATAGTTTTTTCCCTCTATTATACTTTTTCATTTACTGGTACAAATCTATTATTAAGCCAATTTGGACCTACGGTATACAACCATGGAAGATCAGTTTCCAAACCAAACGTGATAAAAATTCAAAGATGCCAAAACAAATACAAAAGAATGTAAGAAAGCCCTTAAGTACTATCCAATTAGTTGAAGATAAAGACGCCGATATGAACACAATAAACGATGAAATACAAAGACATTCAGACAAGTACAAAGCCGCATCCATAACTACATTTTTGCTGAAGTCTAAACAAATTTAATTTAGACCGCCTCAGAAACTTAGGGACCGATTCTGCCGCGTAACAGATAAATGTTATGACAAGGCCATGTTATGAACATCTTTCCTAAATATTGACAAACGCCACAAGGTTGCTATGCAAACTTTTCAAGTTATCAGATAGAAAACATAACCTACAAACCGCACAAATGTGAAAAAACGATCTTAGATAACGGGGTCTTCCTGACCCAGGTTCATAACATACGAGTTTCGCTGCTTAAAATGCCAGAATGCACAGTAAATACATGATATTTTGACACTATTCAGTATGATTCAGTACCATAATGTATGGATGTTAGAGCGTAACATGGCTTTGCCATAACATTTCTCTATCATGCGGAAGAATCAGTCGCTTAATTTAACAAATAAAATGTACAGATTGCAAACTTATTTACATAGGCGAAATAAGCCAAAATCTGAGCAAACGCCTATATAACACAAAAACAATTTAAAACAATGATTACAGACCATAGAAACAATTTAAACCATAACAAAGATTTTTTTAACCCTAAAATCCTACACTTCGAGAAACACTAGTTCAGCAGATTTCTAGGTTTTTTGAAGGATTGTTTATCCAATTACAAAGAGACAAGGTACTAAATAAAAGTAACCACTTGACATCTCTGAACGAAACAAATTTCCTCAAAAATTGGCTATTTTTGCCCCGTATATATAAAACGACTGGGCCTGCTCTTACCGAAAACTAATGTCTCCCCATCAATAGAAATCGGATGTTTTATTAATCATTAAAATCAACTAAATCCGGTTTTGGGAAAGCGTGTAAAAATTAAAAAAAAAAAAACTAAATGTCCATAGTTATTGCCATTATCACAATTTGTCGAACACATGTGCAAACTTTTAAGACAAATATATTTATATATTCAAATATTACACACTCTCGATTAATTAATAAATATTATACATGTTTATTTGTGTTTTGTTGTGATGCCAAAATATATAGATTTTACAAAAGTGCACATCTTAATACGAAGACACAATAGTGTTTCATTAATTAAGGATACCAAATTGTAAGTATATTTGGATTAATTTATGATTTTTATTATTTTTTCTTAAACTGTTACAAATTATTTACTTAGTTTAATTATTGTAATTGACAAGTTTTTCCACAGAATGAAGGCTATGATGTTAGCCGAAACGTATGGATTTTTAATAAATTCTCAAAACTATCATACTACTTTTTTATGTAATGCCTGATTTTTAAACTCAAATAAAACATTATATTGACATCAAATTCAAGACTATTCAAATATATCTTATATGTAAAATTCTTCTGTACGGGTGTATGATTTGATACTTCTCCTAAACGGTTATTCGGATTTTGATAATTCTTTTTAGACTAATCATTGTTTGACATTGAAAACATTTGAACTATTATCTGCTAGAAGTGACAATTCACTTGAAATTTGTATTTAGCTGAAATTATGAGCCTAGATAATATACATGAAAAATGTAATGTCTACATTATTATTGCCAAAGAGAAGCTGAGATGTGCCAGAAATTAAAATTATATGTAAGATACTGTCAACAAAATATGTTGGCAGATGAAATTATATAATTCAGTTTAATAAATAGCGCAATAAGTCCAAAATTGAGTATACATTATTTTTTTAAACTTATGCATGTCACATTTTGTTTTATTTTAGTAAACAATTTAACAATACAAACAAATATTTCTATTTATTAAAAAAATAATTTAGAATTTTGTTTAATGTGCCAAAAATTCATTTGTCTGGCATTGGATATGGAATATTTAGTAAGTTGATTTTAGATTGAATAGTGCATATATGAACTAGAATTTACAAATTAATTCTCCTAAGATTTGAACTTAAGCAATAATGTTTATTAAATTATCAGTGAAAAAAATGTACTTTAGGAATCATAATTGCCAAAAAGCAACTATTATATCGTACGAGATTATTAAAATTATAGACTAAATTATTAAAGCAATTATGTTGTGTGGTAATTTTGTGCGATATTGTTCTTTTACCGCTGATACTATATTATTTTTTTCTGAATTTTTTATACTGCTTATGCTAATACCATAAATAAATCACAAATGCAGGACATTAAATAAGATATTAAAAAGTATAGGATAGGATATTAAAAAAATTTAAACTTTTGAATTGTAGATGTGGGTACAGGACAACGTCTGTCGGGTCACCTAGTATATATATATACATGACATGATTATCATATAAATATAATGTGAGACATGTAAACAAGGGAAATTTATCACTCGAATTGATAGGGGAGGCGCGGGTAAAGCAAATAAGCAATTAAGGGAAAAGCCCTCTCTACAATTACCTACCATATAATAATATAGCGTTATTCAATTGAGCAAAACACTCGACGGGGAAGAGAGAGAGGGAATGAGAAAGAAGCACAGAGGGAGAGCGAGAGGGACATATATAGACACAAAGGATAGAAAGAGATGCACACACAAAGATAGAGGAGGGTCACATACAGCTAGACACAAAGGGGGTGAGAAATAGACACTTGTCAAATTGTAAGTGTCACATGCACGTAACATATACGTTAACGATTGTTACGTACGTGCATGAATACACATGATAAAAGATTAAGATTGATTTTTATATTGTACAACATGTCTTTATATTATTATATACAATTCACAAACTTCAAAATCATCAAAACAAAAACAAAAGTAAAATTCTTATTTTTCAAAAAAATCTTATGGAACCTTCACATCGAGATAAAGAAAACACAGAGACACACACATACACATATACACACACACACATATATATATATAATTTATATTTCAAAATAAATCATCCCTAAAAACGTTCCGGAGTCGCTTAATTTAACAAATCGGAGTAAAACTGAAACGTATATATGTAAACTAGAAGTGTTTTAGAATGCATTTCACAAAGTTTTTATTAATTTTGTTATCGATTGTCGAAAGCGGTTTCGACGCCATCTTGATTTCGGACGCCATTTTCTCAGTACGAGAAGTGGGATACTGTACGAACACAGTGGAGACATTTTGGAAGTTCACGTGGAAATTCTTCGAGGTATTTAATTAAACGTAGAGTTAACAGTGTTGTTGTATAGCTTATAATGTTAGACAAAGTTGTATGTTTTTTAATTAGAAGCAATTTCTCAAATACATTGTTCATATTAATAAAATGGTTTAGGTTTTACAAATGGCATGGGTAAGTAGAGCACTTGAATGAAGTTCAGACTAAGTGCCCAATTTTTGCAGAATTCCGAGTTGATGTTGCATTTTAATATACCAAACAACATCATTCAGTATTTAATTTAGTGCAAATTTGTATAATTTAATTTTTTCTGTTTTTTTAGAATAAACGTACAAACGTAATATTGGGAATCAAAGACACCTCCTTCGAATTCGGTTTGGAACTTCTGAAATGCAGTATGAGCAACATAACAATTCCAATAAAGTATTTCACTTTGAAGTGGTAAGTGCAAAATCACATCTAATGCCAAACCCACTTAATCCCTGTTCTTTTTCCACCAGGGATGAAAAAATTCCGCCCTTCAAAACATTCGTCAGGTCCAAGATC
Organism: Ctenocephalides felis; assembly: GCF_003426905.1. NCBI lineage: Eukaryota > Metazoa > Arthropoda > Insecta > Siphonaptera > Pulicidae > Ctenocephalides > Ctenocephalides felis. Next base: position 88,201,752 of record NW_020536999.1, read on the forward strand.
TCAGAAGGGTTCGTCATAATCACTGACAACGCCAAAACATCAATTTTCCGGATAAAAAGCATTTCGGAAGTTGATCAGACCTCCAAAATCGTGGTCGTCCTAGTCGATGGGTCTTCAGAAGACGTGGAAGAAATTTTGAAGACGAGCTGGCACCACTATAACATGATCAATGTGGTGGTTGTCCACGGTTTTCGGAATGATGAGCGATTTTTTATACCCAAAAACGGTCATAAAGCCATGGAGAATATAGGGATTTTATATAGTAAATGGGCTACGAAGCATACTAATGATAGACTGATTGTAAGAAAAAATAGAGGATATCAGATGCCAGTTAAGAATAATTTGGTGAATGACCAAAAATTGAAAGCATCTGAATTACAAATTGATAATAATTACCTGCAGAGCGGTTGCAAATTTGGATATGACAACTGCACATTGAATTGTGCAGGCCAGAACCAGGAGGGCTTTCTTGAAACTGTTATTTGTAACGAAGACATCAAAAATATAGATCAGGAAAGTTTGGAGCATAAAAACGTCCTTTTGGATACAAATCAAGACTTCAGTGTGAAATTGCAACGTGAACTAAATAAAAATAAAGTGAATTATATGTTTTTCATTACCTTCTACAACCCATTTCTTCTTCAGAACAACATCCGTGGACGGATCTTCAACCAACCAATAACAGATCAATCATCCTTAACTTCAGATTTCTTCAAAACTTTACGCCAACGTATGAACAACGTTCACAAATATCCTTTGAAAATTTGCATTTATAAATACAATACTATAGTAGCTCCTAAGATGAAAAACAGCACCAAAAAAAAATTCACATCAATCGATGGTGAATTGACTAAAATTTTGGTGCAAACTATGAATTTTGATCCATATTACTACTCGCCCGAGGATGGTAAAATTTTTGGCACAGAAAATGGTAATCCAACAGGTTCCCTTAGAGAAATAGAAAAAAACTTCGCTGACATATTAGGAAACCCGCGTCCAGTGAACGATTACGGCCAAGTAAACTCTGATTTTCTATTTCCAGTAACCGAAATCGGTTTCAGTTTTATGGCACCTAAAATGGAACCAGAAAACGCTATATCGTTCCTCAAAATTTTCGATTTCGAAGTCAATATCTGTTTCGGGATAACATTTTTTCTTGTCGTCGTCTTCTGGTACATCCTACAACTTGTGTTTATCCAATTCACTCCCAAAAAAATCCAGAAATTGTCTTATCTAGAAGTAAGTCTGATGATATTTGGATTTTCTTTAATGGTGTCGAGGAATACTCGTAATTTAAACTTCGAAAGATGCATTCTTGGAGGCTGGATCTTCTATTCCATGATCAAAAGTCTGAGTTACCAAGCCACCATGGTGGAGCATTTGATGAGCAGTAAGATTTCGAATGATTTAAGAAGTTTGGAGGAGCTGGCTAATAGTGATTTGAGAATTGTCACTATTAGCGTTTACAAGGATATTTTGGAGGACATTGCATTGGCTGAAGGGGCTCCAGAGGTTTATAAAAAGCTGTATGAGAAATTGGACATTGTGGAAAATGTTGAAGAGGGGATAAAGAGAGTTACAATCAAGAGGGTAAGGGTAACAGTTTATCCAAGTCTTATTATCTAAATAAAAGATTAGATAAGTGCCTAAGTCCTTTTTTATTTCAGGACTCCGCAATGTTACATACCAAGTGGTTATGTCGCCTTTACCAGGTGCGGTTAATGGAGCAAAAAAACATGTTTGTGCACGTCTTGAAGCAAGGTAAAATAAATAAGACAACAAGAAAACATAAAAAATACAACATTTTTTACCAATTATCTGTGTCTTTTACCCAGGTCCTCCTAGCAGATTCTCCGCCCACATGGTCCCCCTAATGAGCCCCTACAAAGACAGATTCAACCAAGTCCTGATGAATATTCGCGAAAGTGGTATCCTGCTGAAATTCGTAGCCACTTTTTTCAATTCGTTAGAAATAAAATTTGCCAAATATTCACCGGATGATGATGATGACATCGCTGTCTACACGATGCAGGAGTTGAGTTTCATCTTTGGATGTTGGCTACTGTGCTGCGCCATCTTTGCATTAGTTTTCATGGCGGAAGTTATATGGTGGAGGATGTCCAAGAGTAGACTTCTGGTGGGAAATTGAAAAGTATAATGCACATATTGCAGTCTTTTTTGTAGTTTTAAAATAATTTAATAAATATGATGATTTATAAAAATATCTCCTAAAAAAGTACGTGGCCAAAAATTTGTATTCCTGCCAATTTCAAAGAACTGACTTGGCTGATCATCTCATAAAACTAACCAGCGCTAGAGTCCTCAACCAGTTTAATCGAATGGCTTTTCAAGTCGGTGCAACCGTTTTTGAGAAAACATCCACGAAAAGCCAAAACTGGCACCCACACACACACATACTTTTTCCAATTTTGGTCACAAAAAATTCATATCGTCGAAGATACAGAAATTTAGCAAATCGGATTTTCTGGTGAAAACATGAACTCCACTTCTGGGAATATAATAAATAGTGTCGCAACTAAATAACATATATATAAATATTTACTCATACAGGACACGTGAACATGGGAAATTTGTCTTACGATAGAGGAGGTGGGGGCTAAACAAACAGTTACATACTAAATAATAATATCGCATTATTCAATAGAGGAAAAACTTAAGGAAATATTTATAGAGAAAAAGATATACACATATATGCAGAGAGAAAGAGAGAAACACGTAACATATACGTTAATGAGTGTTACTTACTTGTATGTAGACATGTGATTAAATATTAAAATTGATTTGCACGTTGTATAAACAAGCCTTTTATATTTTCCTCACAATTATTTGAAATTATATATAACATGTAATTATGTTTTATTATCTAGTCCTAAAAGTCCAATAACAAAATGCATACGCATTTTCTGGAAATCACACGAATTAGGTGTTTAAGTTTTGGTGATTTAGTGGTTATTTTAGTGAAAGTGCATCACGTGTGTTAATATGAAGTGATAAACTAACTAGTGGTGTATGGCATCGTGCCTTAGGGCAAATTGCTGGAAGTTCCTGTACAGTAAACAAATGTTCGAGGAATATTAAATGTTATTAAATAGATTATTATAAATATTGTAATATTGTCTAATATTTATAAGAATTATATAAACTAAATTTGAACTGAAGGAAATAAAATTAAAATCTGAATTATTATTGATATACAAAAAAAAAATTCTTTTAAAAAAAAAAAGTAAAATATTTTTCCCCCAAAGCAGTTGTTATGTCAACACAAAGCAGCGAGTTCTTTGAATCATTCAAATAGGATGCTTAGTTCTTTCAAAAACTTCCATTTTATGCACATTTTACTCGGTATCTCCGAAACGGCTGGATCTGCTCTTGCCAAAAACTAATCACCACTTCTCCGCATCATTACGAATTGAATGTTTTTTAGACCATTCAAATCGAATGCTCCATTCTCTCAGAAATTCGATTTTCCTTTTCTGCACTCCGTAGATCTGAAACGGCTGGACCTGCCTTCGCTAAAAACTAATCAAAACATATCCCTATCAATAAGAATCGATTGTTTTTTGAATCATTCAAATCGGTTGAACCGTGCGCCCGAAAATGTGAACGAAAAATAGTATCCATACATACATACACAAACATCAATTTTTCTAAGTTATGCCAAAATGTTCAGAAATTTCTGAAACGTGAAGATATACAAAAATTTTCATTTTCGTTTTTTGGACGATTACAATAACTTACTATACAGGAAGTTAATAACTAGGTGTGAGTGGCATTTTGCCTTAAGTTGCATCAATAAGTTATTAATATATTGATTTATGAGTATACCAAGTTGCTACAGGGGTCATAATATAAAAAAACTATTGTAGACTGTTCAATAGATCCATGCACTCTACCGTTATGCAAAGATTCATTAAAATCGCAGAATAAACATGATTTTAACTATCAATTACAAAGAAACGCCTTGGCAGATCTTTGTAAAAAACTGATCAGCATTATTTCCAAATATCTTTCGAATATTCTAGTCGAATTTTTAAAATCGATTCGCAATTTCAGGCTAAAATAAGGATAAATAATTTTGCACCTCCCTGCTAATTCCAAAAAAACTGTTCAGCCGATCATGTAAAAAAATTAACCAACGAGAGTTAAATTTTCGAAATCGGGAATAAAATTTTGAGAAAACGTCGATGAAAGCACTACTTTAGTCTCATGTCAAAAGAGCGCTGCTCATTTTCCAAAATTTGTCAACTTTTTAAAATCAAAGTACTTATCGTAAGGCAAAAATATTTTATCGTTAAAAAAAATCATGAAAATCATCGAAAAAAAATTTAACAGTTAACCAAGAAGAAACGGTCTAACCGATCTTTATCAGCAACTAATCAGCACGATTCTTAACAAATATCTTTCGAACGGTTTTTGAATATTTAAAATCGCTCATTTTAAGAAAACGACATTAAAAGACTAATTTTTAGTGAATATAATATATTTAGTGAATTTATTTTCAGTGAGTATTTAATTAAAAAAAAAGTTTCGATAATCTCATATTCCTGAACGTATGAATAATTATATATAAAAAATAAAAAAAAATGTTGGCAATTCAAGTGCAATCTATCAGAGATTCGTTTCAGAATGCATTTTATTAACTTTTTGTCAATTTTATTATGGATTGGATTTTTCAAAATGGCCGAAAGCGGTTTCGACTCCATCTTGATTTCGGACGCCATTTTCTCAGTACGAGAAGTGGGATACTGTACGAAGACAGTGGAGACATTTTGGAAGTTTACGTGGGAATTTTTCGAGGTATTTAATTAAATTTTAAGTATACAAAGTTGTAGAGTGTAATGATGATAGATAATATTGTTTAATTTGCAGCAATTTCCCCGAATGTTTCATTTATATTAATCAAATGGTTTAGAAGTTATGCAAGGTTTAATGAAGTAATAAATTCTATGTTCAGTATATGAATATAAAAGTACCCAAGTACTTTTGTATATAATTTGATTACTCTGGTACATAACTATTTAACCTCCAAAGTGTTGAAGTAATTAGATACGTTATTGACGCACTTAAAAATTTATTAACTGTTGTTCTATTTTTTTCCAGGATAAACAAACAAATGTGATGTTTGGAATAAAAGACAGCTCCTTCGAATTCGGTTTGGAACTTCTGAAATGCAGTCTGAGCAACATATCATTTCCAATAATGTATTTCGCTTTGACGTGGTAAGTAAAAAATATCTTCTAACATTCTAAAACTCTAATTTTTACTTTTGTTCCACCAGGGACGAAAAGATACCACCCCCCAAAAAGACCCTCTTCAGACCCAAGATCTTCGACGGGTTCGTCATAATCACTGACACCGCCAAAGCATCAATTTTCCGAATAAAACGTATCTCGGATGTTGATCAGACATCCAAATTTGTGGTCGTCCTAGTCAACAGCTCTCCAGAAGCCGTGGAAGAAATTTTAAAGTCGAGCTGGCACCACTACAACATGATCAATGTGGTAGTTGTCCACGGTTTTCGAGGAGATGGACACTTTTTGGTGTCCAAGAATGATGGTGAGGTCACTCATTATATCAGGCAGGATACAAAGCATAATAATGATGCAAGAACAAGCAGTAAAAAGTTGATGTCAAGTTATAAACAAGAAGCAAAAATCAATAAACAAGTTCTGCTTGGTCGAGATTATCTGAAAAATAGCATAAAAGTGCAAGAAGTTGAAACTAATATGAATCGTGTTGGTCAAAAACAAAATATCTTCAAAGGAAAGAAAAATGAACAAGGTTTCCATAACTATCAGCAGAATGGTGACAAGTTTAATTGCAATCAAAAGGACGAAATTTGTAACCAGAACGTCAAAAATAAAAAGTTCGTTTTGCACACAAATGAAAACTTCAATATAAACCAAGGATTGCAACCTGTGCATCCCAACAACACCAAAGAAGATTCTATGTTCTTGATCTCCTTCTACAACCCCTTTCTACTTCAAAACAATATCCGTGGACGCGTATTTAATCAACGTATAACCGGACCATCATCCCTAACATTAGATTTGTTCAAAACTTTAGGTCAACGCATGAAAAACGTCCACAAGTATCCTCTAAAAGTCTGTATTTACGAATACCCTGCTAGTGTAGTTCCTGACATTATAATAAACGGCACAATAAAAAAATACACAAAAACCGATGGTGAATTGATTCATATTTTGTCTCAAACTGTCAATTTTGATCCAATTTACTACTCGCCAAAAGATGGCAAAGATTTTGGCACCATTTCAGAAAATGGTAGCTCGACGGGATCCCTGAGGCACGTGGAGGAGAACTTAGCTGACATATTAGGAAATCTGCGTCCAATAAATGATTACGGACAAGTAAACTCTGACTTTCTCTTACCAGTAACCGAAATCGGTTTTAGTTTCCTGACACCTAAAATGGAGCCAGCAATCGCTATATCGTTCTTTAAAATTTTCGAGTTAGAAGTCAGTATCTGTTTCGGGATAACATTCTTCCTACTGGTTATAATTTGGTACATCCTGCAACTTGCATTTATCAAAATCAGAACTAATAAAATCCAAAAACTATCTTACTTAGAGATAAGTTTAATGATTTTTGGAGTATCTTTAATGGTATCCAGCAATCCTCGTAATTTTAACTATGAAAGATGCATTTTTGGAGGCTGGATCTTCTACTCCATGATCAACAGTCTGAGTTACCAAGCTACCATGGTGGAACACTTGATGACCAGTGAGATTTCGAATGATTTCAATAGTTTGGAGGAGTTGGCTGATAGTGATTTGAGAATTGTGACAATTGGTGTTTTCAAGGATATATTGGCAGATATTGCATTGGCTGAAGGAGCTCCTAAAGTTTATAAGAAGCTTTATGAGAGACTGGACATTGTGGATAATCCTGAACAGGGACTGAGAAGAGTTGCATTCAAAAGGGTAAGGTAGAGTAACAACTTCACATCTGACAATCCACGCAACTGTTCATTCAATTACTTGATACTATTGTATTAAAGTTTCTAAATATCCAGTTTAATATGTAGCCAAGCAACACCTTAATTACCTAGTTATAAAGGTACCTAATCACAAAAATATCTAAATAGTCTGGAAACCAAAAATATTAGTAACAAGATACTTAAGCACTCAAGTTATCTTATGCTTAGATATTATCCAAATATCTAAGCACTTTTGTACTTGAGTCCCTTGACACCAAACCATCTAAGCACTAACATATTTAAGTATTTTAATACCTAAGTACCTATTTTTTTTAATTCAGGACTCCGCAATGTTATTCACGAGATGGATGTGTCGCTTTTATCAGGTTCAATTAATGGAGGAGCACAAAAAATTAGTGCACATCCTGAAGAAAGGTAAAATAAACCTTGTTAGAATAAATTAGACAAGATTAAAGATAATTATAAAAAAATACAACTTATCGAATCAAATACACTAATGATCTGTATCCTTTACCCAGGTCCACCCAAAAGACCAGCGGCCCACATGATTCCTCTAATGAGCCCCTATAAAGACAGATTCGACGAAATCCTGATGAGGATTCGCGAAGCTGGGCTCCTGTTGAAATTTGAAGACACTTTGGTCCATGCATTGAAATTAAAATTCGCCAAATATTCACCGGATAATAAAGATGACATCACTGTTTACACGATGCAAGAGTTATATTTCATCTTCGGATGCTGGCTATTGTGTTGCTTTATCTATGTATTGGTTTTTGTTTGTGAGGTTTTGTGGTGGAAGAGATCTATGTGGAGACATCTGGCGAGAAATTAATGTAGTAGAATGAAATTTGTACTTTTGTCTTCTTTGTAGTAATAAGTAAGTACGGGTAGTGTAAAAGTATTCATCGAATAAAATCTGGTAGGAGACATAGGGACCGATTCTGTCGTATAACAGAAAAATGTTATGCCATGTTACGGTCCAACTTCCATACATTATGCTATTGAATCATACTGAACACTGTCAATGTATTTGCTGGTCGCTCAGGCGTTTTACACCTAAACTGCAACATCACTCGTATGTTACGAAGCTGGGTCAGAAAGACTCTGTCATCTAAGATCTTTTTTTTGACATTTGTGCGGTGTCTAGGTAGATCTGAAAAAAATGCCTGACTGCACAGAAACCACATGGCTTTTGTCAATATTTAGAACGAATTTGTATAGAATGTTCTTCATAACATGGCCTTGCCATAACATTTTTTTGTTATGCAGCAGAATTGGTCCTATAATCTCCATGTACCCAATTTAGGTCTTCTGATCACGCTTTCTTATCTTATTCATATCTCATATGTCATATCTTAATTCTCTCTGAACTTTATCTTATCTCTTAACCTTTTCTAATTTCGCTCTAATCGATATCTCTTACATCTTTCTTAGCGATATCTTATCTCCCTCAGTAACATAATTTCTCTACCTCCGTCTCTCATCCCTAACTTATCGGTATCTTTTATCTCTCTAAGCAATCTCTTTCCTCTCTGTTACATAATTTTTCTCTCACTCTTTCTCACCCCTAACACTTCGTCATCTCTTTTCTCTCTCTTAACGATCTCTTTACTGCCTCTGTTACATAATTTCTCTCTCACTCTCTTTCTCTTGCTCTCGCATCCCTAACCTATTGGTATCTCTTATCTCTATCTTATCGAATTTTTTACTCCCTCTTCTTAGTAACAATTTCTCTCGCTGTCTCTCTCCCATTCCTAACTTATTGATATCTCTTATCTTAACGAATTCGTTACTCCCTCTTCTTGATTGTGGAAGTAGTTATGCATATAAAAATATAAAATCCATTGTATGAAAATATAAACAATTTATTCATTATAAAAATTTAATGATATGAAAAATGACAAGTGATTTTGTTTCTCTTCAATTCCCCGCTTGCTCGTTTCCCCACACACTCCCTGCCTAGTGTTGACCTCAAAGTTTAAAAAAAATACAGGAAAACACGTTATAAATATATAGCAGTGTTGTGGTGCTGGTCAATTAGTAATTCATCCAATGGAATAAATGACAGTTTCGTTGTCAGATCCACCGTATGGTAGGTAATTTGACCTACCATCATCTTCATACTCTGCATATGGTTCTGAATATAAATCACATGGTGAATTTCCTGAACCTCGATGTCTTGGTAAACTTCCAAGATTAAGCCTCGATAATCTACAGTATTAATTTTTATTTCTACAATATTTTAGGTAAACAGACGGCGCTCTATAAGAATATGGATTTTCGCAATGATTATAATAATCTTTTCGACTTCTGTAGCCCTTTAGATCATATATCGGATTCTCGAATCGGATTTGATTCAAAGGAGAGCGTATTAAAGAGTCATCATCTTGTCCAGATGCAGTTCCAAAGTCTTATGCATCAAAAGACGATTTGGTGAGTTAACGGATAAGGAGAGGTTGAATTGCGATTCCGATGAACTATTTGATAGTGAATTCAATTCATGACCCAAAGTTTAGGCTCAGAATTAATTTTTGTGTCAGCAATAAACTGGTCTAGGTATACAAAATGGGTATACCAACGGAAGTCCGGTGTCAGGGAGTAAATGCGTTAACTCGCGATGAACCGAGGACTGGACGTATCTTATAAGTAGTCACAGAAGACCAGTGATTATGGTGCTACATCAAAATCTAATTTTCAATCTATTTTTTAATTTCTTAATAATGCTCCTTCTCTGTCTTCATCACAAACGACGTAGGTCACCAGTGTGGAAACAGTTATGCTCTCTCTCATCCCTAACTTACTGGTATCTCTTATCTCTATGTTAACAATCTCAATGTCCTGTTACATAATTTCTCTCTCTCTCCCTCTCTCTCTCAGCCCTAATTTATCGCTATATCATTTATCTCTCTCTTAGCGATCTCTTTACTTCGTCTGTTAGTTAATTTCTGTCTCTCCTCTCGCGCTTTCTCTCTCTCATCCCTAACTTATCGGTATCTCTTATCTCTCTTATATCGTTAACAGTTTTTTTTAAGTCTAAATTACTTCCACTTAGCATAATTAATTATAAAATACATATATATTCTATTTTACATAATTAAATATAATTGTAGTTTCAATAAATTGTAATTGTAAATAAATAAGTGAAAAAGTACTTTTAACTTGTCGTAGTGTAATTTATAATAATTGCAAAAAAATAAACCTATAATAAATATAATGATCAAAAATAAATAAAAAATAAAAATAAATAAATTTTTGCATATCTTAAAAGTATCTTAACGTGTGTGTGTGTTTGTGCCTGTGTGTATGTATGTATGTATATATGGATACAATTTTGCGCCGACGTTTTCGGGAGCACCGCTCAACCGATTTGACTTATTCATAAAGCATTCGATTCCTATTAATAAGGAGACGTGCTGGTTAGTTTTTGGCAAGAGCAGGTCTATCCGTTTCGAAGATACGGAGCAAAGAGTACAGACGGTAGTAATTTAGTTTTTGAGATAACCGAGCATTTGAATGATTCAGAAAATATTTAATTTTGTATTGACGAAATTAAGAACTGATTAAATTTTTGGAAAGGCAGGTCTATCGGTTTTAGAGATCTAATATAAAAAGTAGAATTAAATGCAATTTGGCAGTTAACAATGATCATTAGACATATGAACATCAAATTGTCAGTTATTTTATTGAGATTTTAATAATAAGAACAAATTTTGTTACATTTCTACGGGCTCCGTGCTAATGATTATCTGTTAGACTGCGGCGCAGCGCTTACGCGCTTCTATATTTTGTCTCTATGCAGCTTACGCAGCGCGATTGTATTGAAAATAAGTTCAAAAATTTCCAAAATATTCTAAATATGGAAAAAATTCAATTCAATCATTTTTTCCAAAAAAGTCAATTTAAAAAAAAATTCAATATTATCAAAAATCTAGTTTTTCTAAATACCCCTCACTTATATACCACATACATCTATTTTCAGAATTAGTTAATAGTTATTGATATACTAACAATTTTCAAGAAATATTTCCTATGGCTATACATATATATTAGGGTGGTACTTCTTAAATATCTTTTTGCTTTCAAATGCTTCCAAATTTATAATAAAAATTCTTTGAAATTTTTAGATCATAATACTAATTTCAAGATAATCCGCACTCCAACCGAAGTATCTATGGAAATTACATAGATTAAATTCCATTTGTTTTTTTTTTTTTTGAATTTTTTAACTTGACATGTGAACCCTTATTTTGAGAATAATATTGCATTTGCTTATTTTGATCACAAATAAAAAAATTACAACAAAAATTTAGTATATTTCATAAAATAAGTATTTACTTAAGAAGAATCAAGAAACTTTGGTTTGAGTGCGGACTATCTAAAAATTAATATAAAGAGCTAAGACTTTTAGAAAATTGTTTTTTATCAATTTGGAAGTATTTGAGCCCCTGAGAGCAAAAAAAAATCCAAAATGTCCATATTAAGAACCACCCTAATTTATATGTGTGTATGTTAGTATAATTGCACGTGACATTGTCGTTAAGCGTGTGTACGTAACAAATACGTTCACGTGTGTTGCTTACGTGCATGTAAGTTAGATGTAATTAAATATTAAAATTGATTTGCAGATAGAATAACACGCGTTTATATTTCTGTATATATTTTCTCCAATTATTATCCAGACGTGAAAGTTCAATAACAAAATGCACACGCATTTTCTGGAAATTGCTTATTATTTTGGTAATTTTGAGGTTATGGTAATCAGAGCAAGGTGGTTAATAAAATTATTAAAAACTTAATGATAAAACATAATACAAATTAAGATAAATTTATTAATAATGTACGTCAATTGGTGTTATGAATAATAAGTTTATTATTAATTAAAACTGTGTAAGTGGCATTTTGTCTTAAGTCGAGTTGTTAAATTTCCCGATACGTGCAAATAATCGGCTGAATTAATAAGATTAGAAATTTAACTATTTTGATAAAATCACAATAAGATCACTATATATAAAAAAATATGTATGCTGTGTGTGTGTAATTGTTATAAATTCATAAACCATACGCCAATCACCGTAAAACTTTGGGAAACTGTTAGGTACATCCCCGGACAGGTTTTCTGATATTTTGATCAAAACCAAGTGATAGGGGTTGGCCACCCGATTTTTTTTTGTAATTCTTTCGGTTAGTTCCTATTTTTTTAAAACACATATATCCCTAAATTTTTACCTTTTCAAGATCTTTGAGTAACGCGTGGATGAACAAAAATGCATATTGGTCAGATTTAGTCAGATTTGTCTATATGACTATCTGTCTACCAGTTTACCTGTCAATCAATTTACTGATCCGCCAATATATCAGTCCACCAATATATCAGACCACCAAATCTGTCCATCAGTATGTCTATCACACTGTTTATCAGTCTACCAATATAGCTGTCCACAAATTTCCCTGTCTACAAATTTACCAGTCAAATAATTTACCAGTCAACCCGTTTATCAGTCAACATATTAACCAGTCAACCCGTTTATCTGTCCACCAATTTACCAGTCCACAAATTTACCAGTCCACAAATTTACCAGTCCACAAATTTACCTGTTATAAATTTCCCTGCCTACGAATTTTCCTGCCTACGAATTTCCCTGTCTACCAATTAACTTGTTTACCAATTATCTGTCCATCAATTTATATGTCTACCAATTTACCTGTTTACCAATGTACCTGTCAACCAAGTTACCTGTTTACCAATAACCTGACATCCAGTTCTACATGTCTATCAATTAATCTGTCAACCTTCTTATCTGGCCACATATTGTTCTATGTACCTGTTATCCTGTCTACCATCTTATATATCCTCGAATTTACCTGTCCACCAGTGAATCTTTGAAATAATTTTTTGAACACGTAAAAATTTTTTTGTATTGTGAAATAATTTAGCAAAAAACGGCAGAATACAACATGCCTTGTTAAAAATAATATTCTGTCAAACTGAATTATATAATTTCATCAGCCAATAATATACTATATTTAATTTCTGGGACATATCAGCTGTTCTTTGTTTCGTTTTCATTTTTCTTATTCATATTCATGAATTTGCATATGCATATTTTAATATTGTCTAGGTAATATTATAAGTAAATTGAAATTTTTGGCAGATGACAGTTTTCATTTGTTTTCAATGCCAAGCAATACCTCAAATATTTTCAATGTCAAACAATGATAAGCGTTTTTTTTGCAATTTTTTCTATTTATTTCTGCTATCTAAGTATATTTCTATAACCACAAAATCCTAAAAAATTCCCTTAACAAACATCAAAAAGATTTATCGAAATCAGAATAACCGTTTAGGAGAAGCATCAAATCATACACCCGTACAGAACTACTTATATATCAGATAATAAATCTAAGATATATAGATTATGTTTAATTTATTTATAACACTTTCAGTTCCACTGTTGATGACGTAGAATTACATGTCGAAACGTATAAAAAATTAATACTATTTTAAAATCTTGACGTAGTTAATATAAAGTCAATACTCCTAGTTCGTCCCTGGTCGAATCCTGTATATGTTTTATATAATGATAAATGAAATGAAATTAATTCAGTTTAATTACATTACGATGAAAAAACCTTTTAGGGAAATCTATGGGGTTAATGAAAATTGATTTTTGTAGATTGGAAATAATTATGATATCAATTATATAATAATTACACACACACACACACATATATATACAGCCAAAAATAAAATCTTATGTAATAATTCAATTCTTAGGTATTCGATGTAGACATGTATCTCGAGTAAACTAGTCGTGTATTAGAATGCATTTTCTTAAGTTTTCATGGATCTTATTGTTGATTCCATTTCTAAAGATCGTCAATGGCGGATTGGATGCCATTTTGGTGTCAGACGCCATTTTCTCGGTGCAAGAAGTGGGATACTGTTCCAAGACAGTGCAAACATTCTGGCAGTTCACGTGGGAGTTCTTCGAGGTATTTAATTAAATTAAGAGTATACAGAGTTGTTGTAGAGTTTGGTGATAGACAATGTTGTAGGTTGTTTAGTTGGGCACAAATCTCCCAAAGACATAGTTTTTATTAATCAAAAGGTTTAGCACTTGTAAGAGATTTAATAAAGTAATGCATTTTTAGTTGGTGACCAACCAAGAAATTGTTGGATGTATTCAATTGGGGTATATAAGTATACTGAGTTGCTGAAAAAACTTTCGATATTAGACAATGTTGTAGAGTACTCATTAATTCATACTAATCATTTTCAAAACAAATGAACAATAAAGGCACTTGAATAGCACTCAGACCAGTAGTTTATGGTCAACTGCAATTTTAGAGTAAACCGAGTTGCAGAAGCTAATTTAGTGAAAACTAATTTGGCAAGTTTTTGGCATTATTAACCGAATCATATTAAAAGAATAGTTCAAAATTTACAAAAAAATTGTTCACCAGCACGCGGATTAGCATTATTGTTAAATCGTACTGAGCTAAGTTAAACCTCAACTTGATTCAGTAAAAACTAGTGTGAGAATTCCCTTTGCCATTTCACACCGCCATTTTGCAGTGCGCAAAATAATTGAAAACATTTTTTATCTATATTTTCAAGTGAAAATTGACATCGCTGCTGCTCGATGGCTACTGCTCATTGCCAGAGCGAGGACTCGAACTTACGCCATGGCAACCATAAATACCAAATATATATATTTTTTTAATTTAGAAAAAGATAATAAATGAAAAGTTTAAGCCGTACAAATTTTAGGAATAAAAAACACTTAATTTATTTATAAATATTATTTTAATACATATTTTCTTTAATTTAATTTCGAGTTCAATTAAATAATAATTATCCCCAATATCGTTAATAATCATTAGTTTTGCATTTATTGATAATTATGTATGTAGATTTCCATCTAGATTCATCCAAATGCAATTATTGAGTAATTTTTGAATTATTAATTAAACAATAAATCAATACAAAATAAAATCAGAACAACAAAATTGCGTGCATCAGAAAATCACAAATGTAATTTAAATATTAATTAAATATTCTGAAATTATCGATTTATAATAATAATTAATAATCAAAAGTAATTATCAAAGTTTAGAACCTAATTAAAATTAATAACATGAAATAAATAAATGCCCTTAGTTGATTAAAAGAAAATCATGAATTATCTGATTATTTTTTATTCATATTTATTTTTAATATATTTCAATTATTAACATCAAAAAACTTGTCAAGTTGTCAAAAAACTCAATGTGCTTGCACCTTTAGCTACTAAGATTTGCATAAGTTATTATTAGGCAGAGGGCGGGTGTTCATTTTTTTCTATTTTTTTATATAAGTATCAACGTATCATTATCTAAATATTAATTATCTAATTATTATAGTACTTAACATTATTTAGGTACTTAAGTACATGAGGAAATATGTGATTAGACACAAAAGTGCTGAAATGTTTAAGTATTTTAATAAGAATTAAGGTACAAGATTAGGAGGTAAAGTACAAAAAGCAAAAATGTTCAAATCAAATCATCAAAGCATATCAAATATCTGAATTGTAAATCAGATAACGTAATCAGTTACGTAATATCAAATTAGATGTAATATGATTAGTTTTTATAAAGTATCCAAAGAATCTAAGTATCTAAACACGGAAGCACTATAGTGCTGAAGTATCTAGATACAATTGGCATAAGTGTTCAAACAGTGACAAATGTATGTTTTTTTTTTTCAGGATAAACTTACAAATGTAATGTTTGGAATCAAAGACAGCTCCTTCGAATTCGGCCTGGAACTTCTGAAATGCAGCCTGAGCAACATATCATTTCCAATAATGTATTTCGCTTTAACATGGTAAGTAACATCCAGAAACATCCTTAAAACACAACTCCTTAACTCCTATTTCTTCTCTACTAGGGATGAAAAAATACCACCCCCCAAAAAGACCCTCTTCAGACCCAAGACTGTCGAGGGCTTTGTCATAATCACTGACACCGCCAAAGCATCAATTTTCCGAATCAAGCGCATCTCGGAAGTGGATCAAACCACCAAATTTGTGGTCGTCCTGGTCAACAGTTCTCCAGAAGCAGTAGAAGAAATTTTGAAAACAAGCTGGTACCACTACAACATGATCAATGTAGTGGTTGTCCACGGTTTCCAGGATGATGGGACTTTTCTGGTGTCTAATAATGGTGGTGAGGTTACTTATGGAGTTAGGGAAGTTTCAGGGACTAAATATGGTGATTGGGCTACTAAGCATAGGAAGGATGGGCAGATTGTAAGGCAAAATAGAGGATATCAAATGGCAATTAGGAAGAATTGGGTGAATAGCGATCAAAGACTGAAACTGTCTGCATTCAAAATGGATGAACATGGAGATAAAAGATTAGTGCCGAGGTTACAAGATGATGAAATAAATTTGCCAAACGTAGAAAAAATACTCGAAATGAGGGCAAATGTTCAAGGAATATTTGGTTATCAGCAGAGCGATGTTAAGCTTGGATGTAATAACTGCACGTTAAACTGCAACCAGAAGAAGTTTTTGGACATGATAACTTGTGACCAGGATATTAGAAATGAAAATGACCCGGAAGACACAAAAGAATCTTTCACTATGGAAGAAGAACTCCAACCTGGTCATACAAACGACTCTATGTTTTATATCTCCTTTTACAACCCCTTTCTTCTCCAAAATAACGTTAGAGGTCGCATCTTCAATGAATCCATAACCGACTCATCATCCTTCACTTCAGATTTCTACAACACCTTGCGTCGACGTATGAAAAACGTCCACAAATATCCTTTAAAAATCTGTATTTATGAATACCCAGCAACTGTAGCACCTGACATCATCATTAACGACACCATAAAAAAATACGCCTTAAGCGATGGTGAATTGATTAATATTTTGGTTGAAACTGTTAATTTTGAACCATTTTACTACTCGCCTAAAGATGGTAAAGATTTTGGCACTATTTCAGAAAATGGTAGCTCGACTGGGTCACTAAGGGAAGTGGAGAAGAACTTAGCTGACATATTAGGAAACTTGCGTCCAATAAATGATTACGGCCAAGTAAACTCTGACTTTCTCTTTCCAGTAACCGAAATCGGTTTTAGTTTCTTGACACCTAAAATGGAACCAGCAATCGCTATATCGTTCCTCAAAATTTTCGATTTAGAAGTCAGCATCTGTTTCGGGGTAACATTCTTTCTACTGGTGATCATCTGGTACATCCTACAACTTGTGTTTATCAAATTCAGAGCCGAGAAGATTCAGAAACTGTCCTACTTCGAAATAAGTCTCATTATATTTGGAGTTTCTTTGATGGTATCCAGAAATCCTCGTAATTTGAACTTCGAAAGGTGCATTTTTGGAGGCTGGATCTTCTACTCAATGATCAACAGTTTGAGTTACCAAGCCACCATGGTGGAACATTTGATGAGCAGCGAAATTTCAAATGATTATAAAAGTTTGGAGGAGTTGGCTGATAGTGATTTGAGAATTGTCACTATTGGCGTTTACAAGGATATTTTGGAGGACATCGCATTAGCTGAAGGCGCTCCTATGGTTTATAAAAAGCTTTATGAGAAATTGGACATTGTTGCAAATCCTGAACAGGGGATGAAAAGAGTTGTATTTAATAGGGTAAGTTAAAAATTTGTCAGAAAATATTTAGTAGTTCAAATATCAAACCAAAAATTATATATTAGCTAATAATCCTATCTAATACATGTACCTTAGGACTCCGCAATGTTGTTCACGAGATGGATGTGCCGCTTTTATCAGGTGCGATTAATCGAGGAGCAAAAGAAATTCGTGCACGTCATGGACCAAGGTAAAATAAAACTTTCTAGAATAAATAATATAATTCACCAAAATAAGATAACCGGTATGTATCCTTTACCCAGGTCCTCCCAACAGATTCGCCGCCCACATGATTCCCCTAGTGAGCCCCTACAAAGACAGATTCGACGAAATCTTGATGAGAATCCGCGAAAGTGGCCTTCTGCTGAAATTCAAATCCAGCTTGTTGAATTCGTTGGAATTAAAATTCACCAAACACACAACTGATAATAATGACGATGATGACATTGCTGTCTACACGATGCAAGAGTTGAGTTTCATCTTTGGATGTTGGCTGCTGTGCTGCGCCATCTTTGGATTGGTTTTCGTGGCGGAAGTTATGTGGTGGAGGATGTCTATGGGGAGACCTCTGTTGGGAGAGTAATAAAAATACACTTGTAATTTTGTCTTCTTTTCAGTTTTGAGCTTTTACTCTTATCTTACATTTCGCCTAAAATGTGGTGAAATAATTTGCTTCAATTTCACTGGTGGTCAATTTTCTGTTCAAGATCTCTTATCTTACTAATCTCTAGGATTTTATAAGCTTAAAGCACTTTCGCTTTGTACAATTATAAAATTCCAAAATATTTTATAAAATATAGAAATATTTATATGTGACATTTGACAATAAATTTAATGTTTAAGAAATTCTTAAAGTATTTTATTATTTAATTTGTTTACTGCAATAATAATAATTATATTGTAAAATTATTCATTGGTAATCAAAGTTTCAGCATAACATCATTTGTATTACAATTAGGCGATCGTCAATCTATGTTTTCTCGACGTTTCAAGTCAATCTCAATCGTTTGACATTAAAAAATTGAAAAATATCACCTCTCGTATAGGTTTCCTGTAATACCCATATCAAAAATTTAAGAGGCAACGTTTTCGCCAAAAATTCTGAAGCTAATTTGAAAATTTAAAAACTGTTGGAAAGCTAACAATAGAAAACAAGTTGTTTAGTATTTAGTCAAAATCGGCCGGGTCATTTGTACGATTTTAATGAAATTTTTGCACTGTAATAAAGTTTATGGTCTTAACAAACATTCTGAAATATTATAGTCCTACGAAAATTGGTTCATTTATAAAAATTCATAAAACGGCTGGCCCATGCTAGACTAAAGACTTAATTACAACTGAACTTAGGAATGCGTCATTGCAACCCTTTTATAAGCTCACCTTCAAAGTGACTTTGCATTCCTAGATAACAATATTTTACGACTTGTTCAATGCCATTCCGGAGTGCAAAACAATAGATGACTTAGATATTACTGCGTATTTGGTGGTTTGGAAAGAAATTTTATCAACACTATAACAATGTTGTAGCAATGAGTAAGTCACTAACTGCGTTGTTTGTATTCTGACCGTTATATTTATAATATTCATTCAATTATATGAATAGGAGCATACCCCTTACATTATATACACCAGAACAATTTCGTAACTTTCCTTAAGAAAAAATGACGCTTGCACTTAGTTTTTATTGAATTCGTTGTTTTATTAACGATTAAAATTATTGCAAAATTGGCAAATGCCTCATTGCTATATTTTTTCGAGCTTGCCTTCAAAGTGACTTTGCATTCCTGAATAACAATATTTTACGACTTGTTCAATGTCATTGCAGAGTGCAACACAATAGATGACTTAGTTGTTACTGCAAATTTGTATACAATGTTGTAGCAATGAGTAAATCACTTACTGCGTTGTTTGTATTCTGACCGTTATATTTATAATATTCACTTAATTATTTGAATGGGCGCATACCTCTTACTTTATATACATCAAAAAAATTTCGTAACTTTCCTTAAGGCAAAATGACTCTTACACCCAATTTTCATTAAATACATCATTTTATTACTATTTAAAATTATTGCAAAACTTGTAATTATAACAAAATCATACTTAAGACTTGAGTCTTGAAAAAAAGCAACATTTCGATTGTAATCTACAAAATGTCTCAATCAGCATTGTTTGCTTTAATCTGAATATTTTAAATCAATCTTTTATCAATCAATTGAAATAATTGCATTAACAACAAATTATCATAAATGCTGCAATCGATAAACCTCCAAAATCAAAAATATCGAAAACATAATCTTATCGAAAGGATAGATAAAACACAATTTGTATAGAAAAAGTGATAACACAAATTTCGATAAAAAGAAACTTGTTATAAAAATAATGTTTAGTAAAATACATATCCATTACAATGTAATGATAACATAAATATAATTTATTTATTGAAATTTTATATTAGTTTTTTTTTCAAAATGGCGTTGGATGTTATTAAAGTTTTATTTATTATTTTGAGTGTTTTTCATGTGTGTTTGAGTGAACATAATGAATTCAAAGGAAATATTTTGTGTTTGATGCCAATTCCATCACCAAGTCATCATGTTTGGTAAGATAAGTTAATTTTTAGATCTAAATAATAAATTTAAATAAAATATAACTCATAGCGACATTCAGTAAAAGAATTTATACGACTGCAACTTCATTGCAGTTTCGAGGCCTAAGTATGTTTTTATTATTATTTATTGTTTATATAGTTTTCAACAAATCATCAATAAATCTCACTTTAATTCAAGTACATAGCATACTTGTACCGTGTTATGTTGGCACACATGTTCCGGGTGCAAGTTCACAGCTGTCAGATATTATTCACTTACAAAAAAACAATGGTGTTTCCAATATTTCTTAAAACAAACAAATTATAATAATATAATTATCTATTAACATGATACCAAAATACGTCTACCTTACCATTTACCATCTATTTTTCAGGAACCGCGCCCTCTACTCCACACTATCAACCATCGGCTACAACGTCACAACGCTCAGCATCCAGACCGACAACCCCGCAAACCAAAAATTTCCCAACCTGCACTACATCCAACTTGAAAACGTCTACGAAACCTTAGCAACAACCCAAAATTACGATTTAATAGAATTTGCTAAACATTCCACTTACACCAGCATAACCCACATCAACGGAGTCTTCGGAACCAGCGACGGTATCACCATGCAGACCAAGGGGTTGCAGAGTCTTTTAAACTACCCCCGAGACTTCAAATTCGATTTGGTCCTTTACGATTACACGGGAATCCCCGGGTTGTTGAGTGTGGTGATGGATAGATTTGGTTATCCGCCGTTGATAGGACTGACAGCTTTTACCAATCCGCCCAATACGAATAGTTTGGTTGGAGGTGCACCTTTGGCGTCTTTGGTGCCTTATTATAATACGGAGTTGCCGCAAGTGATGTCTTTTTGGGAGAGGTCGAAAAATTTGTTCTTTTATTTGCACGACTGGAGGGTCAGGAGGGCGCTGTTGAAGGAGGCTCAGATGAAGGCGGAGTTGATTTATGGTGAGGGTGAAATATGAAAACGTTTTAGATTTTAGTCATCATCAGAAATAATAAATTTCTTATATATTTTAAGTATGACATTTTTATAATTTTTGCACTTATTATAAAGAAACGATTTGACCAATTGTTGAACAAAACCAATCAGCACGTTATCTTGTCCTTCTTATCAAATCCTTAAATCATTTCATTAAATTTTTGCAGTCAATTAAACCGATTTAGTAAAATCGTCGACAAAAGTTCAAATTTCATCATCCACAGATACTTTTTCCAATTTCGGTGTCAAACGATTCAGTACAACTAGAAACGTGGATAAACATGGAAAATTAACAACAAACAAAAAAAGAAAGCTAATATAAAAATGCTAAAGTTGACCAAAACAAAATTCTAAGTGTGGAAGCACCCTAATAAAACTCTATGACAATTAGCTCGAGTTAAGTAAGGGTGCTTCCACACAAATGGGTAAATTATCAAAATAACGCACTAAATTAGTGATATTTTTTATTTATATTAGTATATTATTTATAAATGAATCTTAATAATAATATAACAATCTTGATATAAATATTACTAATTCAAATATTTTTTTTATATTTAAGGTAAAAAATTACCAAATTTGGAAGAAGTAGAAGGTAAAGCAAGTTTGGTTATGGTGAATACTCATCCGTCCATGGACCTGCCTCAACCATTATTACCAAATGTTATTGAAATTGGTGGAATGCACATCGAAGAACCTAAACCTGTACCACAGGTAAGATAAATGTTAACATAACCTCCAAGTTACGAACCTTATAATCTATTTCTCGTAACATAAGAAAATAACAAAATTATCAGGATGAGATTGGCGCTGACGTCGCTTTTTATGCTAAAGATGAAACGATCTTGAGAAAAAAGAGAGTGAAAAAAAGATCGAAGTAAAACTGTTTTGCTATTGTACGAGATGGCATTTAAGTTAAAAATTAATACACGATATAACAATTTTGACTGTTGGTTTTTTGACTATTTCGCTGGCGATACAGTCTCATTCTTTGAGCAGCTGTAGTATGTGTCTTGCCCATAAAAATAATTTCTAAAAAGAGATAGCAACCACGAATAATATAAAATATTTCAATAAACTTACGTTTTTTACACGGCACAAATTTTTCATTTGTTTTATTCGTACCATGTATACGCATACAATCAAAGCAATCATACTCACGCGACACGACGACCAATCATATCGACGCGTATAAAAATTATCTCATCGAGAGCGAATGACGAACAGTTCGAGCGTAACGGACTTCCGTTGACATAACCTCAAAATAAACAACTAACATTCCTTATTCATACTCTCTTATTTATGTTTACATACTACTCTCTTATCGAATTATAATGTAATAAAGCAAGTTGTCCGTAAATAAGTCTAAGTATAAAACAATTATAAGAAACTAATCAAGTGCTGACATAACCTCAAAGTACGCCATTATTTTCTATTTGTTTCAAATACTTTTATTTTATTTACGATAGCTAGTTCATCATAATGTTATAAATTTCTGTTCAAAATATGACTAAAATTCTATATTTTTTTTACATTTTAGGCCATTAGACATTTCATCGAATCTGGCAAGAAAGGTGCAGTGCTTTTCAGCATTGGTTCGACTCTCAGGAGCGCTGTTATCGGGCAACACCGAATCGATATGTTCGTTAATGCTCTGGCAAGACTACCAGAATACAACTTTTTGTGGAAGTTCGAAGAGGACGGTTTGGAAGTTCCTAAAAATATTATGCTGCAAAAATGGTTTTCGCAAAACGACATTTTAGGTAAAAGACTGAAGATAACTCTAAACTTATATTGGTACTTACTGAACATAACCACAAAACTTTAAATGTTAAATTCTATTTTTTCTTGACAAAAGCCTGATATAATATATATATATATATATATATATAATATATATATATATATATATATATATTATTGATTACGGCTTGCTTATGAATAAATAAATTCATTAAAGCTCATTCAGTAAAACTTAAAAGTTCCAGTCAAAGTTACTGAACATAACCTCTACTATCACTTTTTTCAATATTGACTAACCTTAAAACCTTAAAACTAACCATACTAACATAAATACTAACTAACCATAACCTCAAATAATGTTATTCCCAGCTCATCCCAATTTGAAACTATTCATAACCCATGGTGGTCTTCTGAGCTCCCAAGAAGCGACCTGGCACGGAGTACCAATGTTGGGAGTCCCCTTTTTCGGCGACCAGAGAGCAGTAAGTATAAATCTAAATTCAATAAATTAAAATATTTATTTTATCAATAAGTTATTATTTATTTACCAGAATATCAAAAAGGCTACCGAGGCAGGAGTTGCTGAAAAATTGGACCTGCTCACGATGACGGAGGATGATATTTACCAAAAGGTTAAACAGATGCTTGAAGATAAGAGGTAAGTTGAATCCTGAAGATGACACGACTAGTTAATTCTCTCTGATTATCTCTATCACTTTTTTTTATCCATTTCTTTCATTTTTACTATCTTTCTCTTTCCATTTGTCTATCTAAACTATCTCCCCCCCTGTGTTTTAACTTTTCCTTTTTTCTCTGTCAATTCATCTCTATCTCTCCATATCACCCTATCTCCTTCTCTCTTTATCTTTCTTTTTCTATGAATCTCTAATTATTCCTATCCCTCTCTCTTCACTCTTCCTCCTTTCTCCGAATCTATACTTATCTAATTATTATCTTTCTAGCTTTCTGATTTTTTTTTCTCTCTCATTTTCTCTATCTAGTCTATCCTCCAATTAATCCCTTTCTTTTTACTTTTCATTCTTTCCCCATCAAGTCATCTTTTCCTAATCTATTTTTTTCTAATCTATGACCCTCTCCCTGTGTTTTAACTTTTCCTTCTTTCTTTATCACTTGATCTCTATCTCTCCATGTCATCCTATCTCCTTCTCTCTTTATCTTTCTTTTTCTCTAAATCTCTAATTATCCCTATCCCTCTCTCTCCATGCTTCCTTCTTTCTTTGAATCTATACTTATCTAATTATTGTCTTTCTTTCTCTTTCATTTTCTCTATCTAATCTATCGTCCAATAATCAATTTCTTTTTACTTTTTATTCTTCCTCCATCAAGTCATCTTTTTCTAATCTATTTTTTTCTAATCTATCCCCATTCCGCTGTGTTTTAACTTTTCCTTCTTTCTTTATCACTTCATCTCTATCTCTCCATGTCATCCTATCTCCTTCTCTTTTTATCTTTCTTTTTCTCTAAATCTCTAATTATCCCTATCCCTCTCTCTCCATGCTTCCTTCTTTCTCTGAATCTATACTTATCTAATTATTGTCTTTCTTTCTTTTTCATTTTCTCTATCTAATCTATCTTCCAATTAATCAATTTCTTTTTACTTTTTATTCTTTCCCCATCAAGTCATCTTTTTCTAATCTATCCCCTCCCCCTGTGTTTTAACTGTTCCTTCTTTCTCTATCACTTCATCTCTATCTCTCCATGTCACCCTATCTCCTCTCTTTGTCTTTCATTTTTTCTGAATCTCTAATTGTTCCTATTCCTCTCTCTCCATTCTTCATTTTTTCTCTGAATCTATACTTATCTAATATTATCTTCCTTGCTTTCTGAATTTCTTTCCCTTTCATTTTCTCTTCTAATCTATCCTCCAATTAAACTCTTTCTTTTTTTTCCTTTTTTCTCTATCAAATTATCTTTTTCTCCCTTTCTATCTCTTCTTATTACCGCATCTCCTTTGCTCTTTATATATTTCTTTTCCTCTAACATCAAGCCTCAAAGGGGCCGTTCAAGTATAACGTAAGCACTATAGGGGGGGTTGTTGATTTGCTTACTTTGAGTTGATATGGGGAGCAGGAGAGTCTGGATGATGATTACGTCATAGATAGTATTTTTATTTTTTTACATTAATTGCAAAATGTTTACGTAAGCATGGGGGTAGGGGGTAAGAGCTGGCCTTACTTTTGCTGACAAGGGGGATGGGCGGGGGGTAAATAATTATAATAAATCTGCTTACGTAATACTTGAACAATCCCAAACCTCATAACCTCAAACTTGTTTCAATACCTCAAATTTCTGAATACAAAAAGCAAGAAAAAACTGATGATGGTTACAAAGCTGATGATGACCACGATCATTTACCTTTTCCTCTTTCGTTTCCAGTTACCGCCAAAAGATGGCGCTGCGTTCGTCTCGTTTCCGCGATCGCCCGATGCATCCGCTGCAAGAGGCGACATGGTGGTGCGAATACGTACTAAGGCACAAAGGAGCACCCCATCTGAAGTCCCTGGCGGCAGTTATGGGAGCCCCTACACTTTTCATGTGGGACTTGGTGCTCGTGTGGCTCGGACTGTTTTTGGGAGGAGCTTTTTTGGTCGTTTTGGGACTCAAGAAGATCTTTTATCCTGCAGAAGGCCAAAAGAGCGAGAGGAAGGGCAGGGGCAATGTCAAGAGCCAAAAGATTGATTGATAGGTAGTTTGTTGTTTTTGTAAATAAATATGAAATGAATAAAAATGGCATTTTTATTTAAGAAAAGTTATGATAGACGTTTCGATGTGTACTACATTGGGCAATCATTAGTAATCATTACAAATATTATTTTCATATAAATATTATTAAATTCCTGATTGATTCAAGTCATTTTGAATCGCTTGAGACCAATTTTGGAAAAAAAGTATGTGTACGGTGATTTTAGACCTTTCGTCGACGTCTTCTTGAAAACAGTTGCACCGATTCCAAAAATTTACTTAATTTATTTAACCACTTTTGTGCGTTGACCAGCCCAGCCCTTTTTTCATAATTCCAAAATCCAAAATTTTGTAAATTTGTAAAAAAAAAATCCTGAACCAATTTTGTAAACTTAAATAGTTAATCAAAAATCCAAAATCGAAATACATCCATTTGGGAATATGCTGATTAATTTTTGACCAAGATCGGCTGACATTAATGCTGCTTGATATCAAGTTGTCCGAGATCAGAATAGATTGATAACTAAAATTATATAAAGCTTTGCTTTATGGCAAGTGCATCAGTTTAATTGATAAATGGATACATTGATAACGTAATAGATACTGCTGCTCCATATCAAGTTGTCCGAGACGGAAATAGATCAATAACCAGAATTAATAAATTTTGTTTCATCGCAGGTGCATTCGTGCAATAGTTTAATTGATAAATCGATATTTTCAAGTATGAACTAATATTACTGCTGCTCGATATCAAGTTGTCCGAGACAGTAATAGATTAATAATCAGAATTATATAAATCTTGAAGCGATATTTTCAAGTATAATCTGGTATTACTGCTGCTCGATATCAAGTTGTCTGAGACAGAAATAGATCAATAATCAGAATTATATGAAGCTTTGTTTTATAGCAGGTGCATTATATTATTGCTGCTCGATGTCAAGTTGTCCGAGACGTAAATAGATCAATAACCAGAATTATATAAAAGCTTTGTTTTATCGGAAGTGCATTAGTGAATTAGGTTAATTAATAAAGCGATATTTTCAAGTATGCGCAGATATTACTGCTGCTCGATATCAAGTTGTCCGAAACAGGCATAGATCAATAACCAAATTATATTACGCTTTCTTTTATCGCAGGTGCATCGGTTTATAATTGATATATCGAATATTTACAATTGCCGAATTTTATTATCAGTCACGATAAGAGATAAAGCCAAAAATATTTGGGTCTTTTTAAAGCATTGAAGGTCAAACTTTTTCAGAATTTAAAATGAAATGTAATTATGTATGGTAACAGTATGATTATATTTATTAATAATAATAAAGAAGATAAAAAAAGATAGAAATAAAGGAAAATTGATTTATTGTGAACTTTCCAAAAGAGTTTACATTTTTAGCAGAAAACCTGATGATGAGGTAATTTTTCTGTTTTCTCGACGTTTTAAGTCATTATGAATCGAATAAGACCAAATTTGGAAAAAACGTGTGTGTGTATGTGAGCCGATTTCTGACTTTCGTCCAAGTTTTGAAAAATTAAAAAACCATTTGTTAAAATTCCATAAGACAGTGGTTTCCAATCTATTTCTCAATGCACCTCCACCCCGCGATTCTATTAAAAAAAACTGTTGCACTCCCCTTAATTTTTCCAACAATTTCAGAATAATAATAATTCAAAATTATAAAAATTATCCAGGTTTTAGTCAAAAATCCTGAACCGATTTTGAAAATTGACAAATCGTTTCAAGGTATTCATTTGGGAATCGTGCTAATTAATTCTTGGCAAAGATCAGCCGGTACGTTTCTTCGTAATTATTACAATATTAAATACAGTGATAGTGTTTGTTACTTGAACAAACATGCTAAAATATTATAGGCCAGCAAAAAGTGATTAGGTTTTCATAAATTCATTAAACTTTGGAATTGGAATTTGAAATGACATACACTTTGAAAGCGCGTTTCATACAACTTGTTTTAGGAAAGTGCTACTTACGCCTAGTTTCTTTATAATTTCATAAAACGATTAGTGTAAGTTCAGAATACAAACTTCCCATAGGGTGAGTTATAGTAATCGCAAAAAAATCTAAAATAAAAATTCTTATATATCTTTACGTTTCAAAAGTTTCTGAACATTTTGGCATACCTTAGAAAAAATGGATTTCGAGAACACTAATCAACCGATTTGAATAATTCAAAAAACATTCGATTCGTATTGATAAGGAGACGTGCTGATTAGTTTTTGGCGAAGGCAGGTCTAAAAGTTCCCAAGATACGGGGCAAAAAGTGCCAAAAACGGTAACTCAGTTTTTAAGAGAACGAAGCGTCCGATTTTAATAATTCAAAGAACATATTACTTGTATTGACAATATGAAGAACTGAATAAATTTTTGGGAAGGCAGGTCCGGCGGTTATGGACTCTCAATAAAAATAAGTCAAAAATTTGGCGGTCAAAAATGTTTATTGGACATATGTACATCAAATTATCAGATATTTTATAGAGATTTTAATAATACGTACGCATTTTGTGTAATTTTTTTTGGGTTCCGTACCAAGATTTTTAATTACAGTACGTGAAGTTCCAGCAACTTGCCTTAAGGCACGATGCCATGCACCCCACTACTGTCAATAAGCAAAATGAAAATTCCAAAAATAATTTTGCAAAGTAGCTCTATATTATATAAGAATGTTCACACCTGTTATGAACCTTTTGATAAAAAAACATGATTCCAAATAGTAGAAAATTACTATAAAGTATTTATTGCAAGAAAAATTACAATATACTTTTGTTGTGCATTAATTTTCAAAAAAATGAAATATATTTTTGTGTATAGTTTTTGTGTTTGTGTTTGTGTGTTTTTAGTGAATGGTGAAATTGTAAAAAATAAACATTTAGGAAATATATTGGCTATATTACCAGTGCCATCGCCAAGTCATCATATATGGTAAGTAAAAAAAATATATACACCACATATGGCAACCCAAACGGTTGTCCTATCTCTATGTAAAGAATTCTATTGTTTAAATTTTTGTATTGGTGAAGAATTTAACTAATGCCGGATAAGGGATGTTAGATACATATGGATTTCTATATTTTCAAGTAAAAATCGATGTCACTACTGCTTGACATCAGGTTGTCCGAAGCGGGTATCAAACATGGCGACTTCAAATTGAAATTCCATAGCTCTAACCAAGAGGAAACACGAAATAATAATAATAAATGGTATTTTTCAAACTTTGTGTAGTTAAAGAATTTTTAACATCTTTAAACATTAAATATACAACGAAACAACTCTGTTGTCATGGCAACGTATTGTTACAGTCCAATCTTAATATGAATTGGAACTGGCAAAAAATATGTAATTTGCTGTGCAGGTGGGGGTTTTTAGATATAAAACTTAACCTACCCTAACTATAGTGATGCATGGCATCGTACCTTAAGTCAAATTGCTGGAATTTCCCGTACCAAAATAAAATTTACAATTACAATTTTTTTGAATTTTTAGTTTTAATTTTTTAAGGATTTTTGGACCCCCCTCCCCTTTGTTGATACGTGGTGATATTCAAAAATATCCCCCTCCCCCTTGTTGATACGTGCTGATATTCAAAAATACCCTCCTCCCCCTCCAACATCACGTGTATTTTTAGTTATGATTTGAGAAAAAATGGTAAAATTTTTGATTTTTTTTTGAAGATGTTTAGATTATTTATATAAAATTGGAGTTAAAAATAAATACACGAGATATCTTACTATACCCCTCCCTCCCCACGTGATATTTTGTGATTTTTGTCAAACCCCTCGCTCCCCCTAAAAATCTCACCTGATTAATGGACGCCCCCTTAAACTTTGAAAAAATTGGATTTTTGAGAATTTTTTAATTTCAAAAAAAGTCATTTCTGAAAAATTAGATTTGTTTTTATTATTTGAAATATTTTGGAAATTTAGAACTCTTTTCAAAGAAATCGCGCTGCGTAGAGACGAAATATCAAAGCGCGTAAGCGCCTCTAGAAAGTCAAAGGAATGATAATTGGTTCAGAACCCATAGAAATGCCATACTTCAAATATATCTATTCAATATACATTTGTTTTATTATTTTCACTATACAATCAAAGCAATCATACTCACGCGACACGACGACCAATCACAATCGATCCGTATAAAAATGATATAATCGAGAGCGAATGACGAATCATTGGCACTCGACTCGACCGTAACGTTTTTTTTCGTTGCATTTGTACATATTTACTCCCTAGTCGCGCCTAAAGAAGTTTTACTTTAAAACTGTTTTCTTATTAATAAAATATTTTATAATTTGATGTGCAATGACGAATGATTGGCACTCGACTCGACCGTAACGTTTTTTTCGTTGCATTTGTACATATTTACTCCCTAGTCGCGCCTAAAGAAGTTTTACTTTAAAAATATTTTCTTATTAATAAAATATTTTATAATTCGATGTGCAATGACAAATTATTGGCACTCGACTCGACCGTAACGTTTCTTTCGTTGCATTTGTACATATTTACTCCTTAATCGCGCCTAAAGAAGTTTTGCTTTAAAAATGTTTCCTTATTAATAAAGTATTTTATAATTTAATGTGCAATGACAAATCATCGGCACTCGACTCGGCCGTAACGTTTTTTTCGCTGCATTTGTACATATTTATTCCCTAGTCGCGCCTAAAGAAGTTTTACTTTAAAAATGTTTTTTTTATTAATAAAATATTTTATAATTTGATGTGCATATGTATAAATAATCATTTTTGACCGCCAAATGGCATTTTTTTCACTTTTTTACTAGATCTCCGAAACCGCTAGACCTGCCTTCCCAACAATTTAATCAGTTCTTCATCTTGTCAATACAAGCAAAACGTTTTTTGTATTATTAAAATCAAACGCTCCGTTCTCTTAAAAACTGAGTTACCATTTTTGGCACTTTTTGACCTGTATCTTCGAAACGGCTAGACTAGTTTTGCCTTTGCCAAAAACTAATCAGCACGTCTCCTTATCAATAGAAATCGAATGTTTTTAAATTATTCAAATCGGTTGTTCCGTGCGCCCGAAATAGTCGACGAAAATTTTTATCCACACCCACACACACACACACACATCCATTTTTTCTAAAGTATGCCAAAACGTTCAGAAACCTTTAAAACGTAAAACGGTTATTTTAAATTTGAACTATTGGTGCATGGCTACGAGCCGAATGGCAAATTGTTGGATCTTTCCGTACCAAAAATTAATTTTTTTAAAAAACCTTTAACTTTTGAAAAAAAAATAGATTATTGAAAATTTTGAAGTTTCTGAAAAAAATTGACTTTATTGAAAAATTTGAATTTTTTCATATACGAATATTTTTTTATATTTTAAATTTTTCTGAAAATTTTTAACTTTATTTCAAAGCAATTGTGCAGCGTTGCTGTTTTAGAGAAGAAATATCGAGCGGGTAAGCGTCGATGAAATTTTGTATCCCACACATTCATTATTTCTAAGGTATGCCAAAACGTTCAGAAACCTTTCAAACCTAAATATATGCATATAAAGATTTAATCAACTTCCCGTAGGGTAAGTTATTGTAAGGGGACGAAAATCGAAATTAAAAATTTTGACGTTTTGAAGGTTTCTGAACATTTTGGCACACCTCAGAAAAAATCGATGTGTGTGTGTATGTATGTATGGATACAAATTTCCAGTCACGTTTTCGGGCGCACGGATCAACCGATTTGAATGGTTCAAAAAACATTCGATTCCTATTGATAAGGAGATGTGCTGATTAGTTTTTGGCAAAGGCAGGTTCAGCAGTTACGGAGATAAAGGGCAAAGAGTGCAGAAAATAGAAATCGAGTTCTTGAGAGAACGAAGCATCCGATTTGAATGATCTAAAAAACACTCATTAGTAATGATTGGGAGAAGTGTTTATTAGTTTTTAGCAAAGGCAGACCCAGCAATTTCGAAGATACGGAGCTAAATGTGTAAAAAATTGCAGTTTTTGAGAGAACTAAGCGTCCAATTTAAATGATTCAAAGAACTTTCTGCTTGTCTTTACGAAATAATTGATTTTGGAAAACAAAATTTTTGTTTCAACTTTTTTAAAAAAAAAAAAAAAATTTTGAATATCGAAAATAATTCAGATTTTATTTATAATTCTGACTATAGTTCTAATAAACAAATAATTTCAACTTTGCAATTCAGTTTATATAATTCTTATAAATATTAGACAATGTTACAATATTAATAATAATCTATTTGAAAACATTCAGTATTCCTCGAACATTTCGTTACGGTATGGGAAGTTCCAGCAATTTGCCTTAAGGCACGATGCCATTCACCCCACTAGTTTTTGTTTTTTTTTTCTGCAATTACTGTAACTTATCCTACGGGAAACAACTATTTTAAATTTGAAAAATATTTCTAAATGACATTTGAATGTTTCCGCCATCTTGACAGTTTCGAGAGTTCGTATACAACTTCACGCAGAACGAAACGTCAATTTGTCAAATGTCAAAAACGTCGAATTGCTTATCGACTCATAATATTAACAGTTAATGTTATTCTTTATAATAAATAGTGAAAATATCTATTTTATATATTATTAAACTCATATTTTATCCCAGACAGACATGTCTGAAGAAATAATAACATTTTCATGTAATGAAGTTAAAATTGAACCTTTAGAAGACGAAGACGAAGTGTCAGACAATGATTTTGACAGTTCTTCTGTGAAAAATGAAATTGATGATGATAATAATGAAGAGTCACCAAGTCCAGAAAATGATGATGCTGGTCAAGAACAGGAATCCCAAATCCTACAGTTACAACAATCAGTCGATGCTCACTTTCTAGAAAAGCCTTACAAATGTGACATCTGCCACAAATCATTCACTCAAGTAGGTAACCTGAATCAACACAAACTTCTGCATACCGGAATCAAAGCCTTCCAATGTCCACAATGCCCAAAAGCCTTTGTGCGCCAGAACAAGTTAACGGCACACCTCAGAACCCACACTAAAGAAAGACCTTACACCTGCCACATTTGCAACAAAACCTTCACCCAGCAACCTTCTTTAAGCAGACACATCCTCACCCATTCAGGAGACCGTCCTTACGAATGTGCAATCTGCAAGAAGACCTTTGTCCACAAAACAGGCTTGAAAGTTCACATGGTCACCCACACCGGGGAACGTCTCGTCAAATGCAAGATATGCAACATGGCTTTTGCCCAGTCCAGCAACATGGCTCGACACATGCGATCCCACACAGGGGAACGCCCTTATAAATGTCCGAAATGTGACAAAACTTTTGTGGAATCGAGTCATTTGAAAACACATTTGAATATCCATGCGGGTGAACGTCCTTATAAATGTGTTATATGCAGTCGAGCATTCACACAGTCTAGTAATTTAAATAAACATATGAAAATTCATACAGGTGACAAACTTAATAAGTGTACGATATGTGGTAAAGGATTTACAAGGGCTTATACTTTGAAAGTGCATATGATCACCCATACAAAAAAAAACCCTGTTAAGTGCGAGGTGTGTAAGAAGGCTTTTGTGAGAGCCGATGGATTGAAGAAACATATGAGTGTATGTGGAAAATGAATAAATGAAGTTGTGATGCAACATTTGTATTTAATATATTATAATAGTTAGAAATTGTATTAATAAAATTGTGTAAAATATTTATAAATTAGTGGTGTATGACATCAAGCCTTAAGGCAAATTGCTGGAACTTTCAGTACTGTAACAAAATGTTCGAGGAATATTAAATGTTTTCAAATAGATTATTATAAATATTGTAACATTGTCTAATATTTATAAAAATTATATAAACTGAATTGCAAAGTTTAAATTATTATTATATTATTTATATTATTATTATTTATATTATTTGTTTAAAGTATATTAGAACTTAAGTCAAAATTACAATTAAAATCAGAATTATTTTCAATATACAAAAAAATTTTTAAAAAATATTTTTTTTTCCAAAAGCAATTGTTTTGTCAACACAAGCAAGAAGTTTTTTGAATTATTCAAATCGGATGCTCAGTTCTCTCAAAAACTGCCATTTTTTGCACATTTAGCTCTGTATCTTCAAACTGGCTGACCCTACTTTTGCCAAAAACTAATCACCACTTCTCCCAATCATTACAAATTGAATGTTTTTTGGATCAATCAAATCGGATGCTCTGTTCTCTCAAAAACTCAATTTCTATTTTCTGCACTCTTTGCTCCGTATCTCCGAAACCGTTCGACCTGTCTTAGCCAAAAACTAACCACCACTTTTCTCCATCAGTACGAATTGAATGCTTTTTGAATCATTCGAATCGAATGCTGGGTTCTATCAAAAATTCAATTTCTATTTTCTGCACTCTTTGCTCCGTATTTCCGAAACCGTTGGACCTGTCTTAGCCAAAAACTAATCACCACTTCTCTTCATCAGTACGAATTGAATGTTTTTTGAATCATTCTAATCGGATGCTTAATTCTCTCAAAAACTGCCACTTGCACATTTAGCTCGGTATCTCTAAAAAGGATGTACCTGCCTTTGCTAAAAACTAATCACCACTTCTCCCAATCATTACAAATATAAAGTTTTTTGAATCATTCAAATCGGATGCTTCGTTTTCTTAAAAACTCGATTTCTATCTTTTACATACTTTGCTCTGTATCTCCGTAACGGCTGGACATGCCTTTGCCAAAAACTAATAGCACATCTTCCTATCAATAGAAATCGAATAGTTTTGGAACCATTCAACGCCTGACTGCGCAGCAATCATAAAAGGTTTTTGATAGCATTTAGTACGATTTTGTATAAAAACTGTTACATAACATAGCCTTGCTATAAATTGGTCCATTTTACGACAGAACCTTAAAGATCCACACATA
Source organism: Ctenocephalides felis (assembly GCF_003426905.1). Classification (NCBI taxonomy): domain Eukaryota; kingdom Metazoa; phylum Arthropoda; class Insecta; order Siphonaptera; family Pulicidae; genus Ctenocephalides; species Ctenocephalides felis. The sequence goes on from NW_020536999.1 coordinate 88,236,320, forward strand.
GATAAAAAAGAATATATAGGTCTACACCAAGGCTTCTTAAACTTTTATTATTCGCCAACCCATTTATGATTGCGAGTTTGTTGACCAACACAAATATAAAAGAAAAACTAGTGGGGTGCATATGGCATCCGTGCCTTAAGGCAAATTGCTGGAACTTCCCGTACCGTAATTAAAAATCTTGGTACGGAACCCAAGAAAATTTACACAAAATATGTACGCATTATGAAAATCTCTATAAAATATCTGATAATTTGATCTGTGCATATATCTAATGGATATTTTTGACCGCCAAAAGGCATTTTTTCAACTTATTTTTATTGAGAGTCCATAGACCTGCCTTTCTAAAAATTTAATCAGTTTTTCATCTTGTCAATATAATTAAAACGTTTTTTGAATTATTAAAATCCGACGCTCCGTTCTCTTTAAAACTGAATTGTTCTTGGCATTTTTTGCCCCGTATCTTCGGAACGGCTAGACCTGCCTTCGCCAAAATCTAATCAGCACGTCTCCTTATCAATACGAATCGAATGTTTTTTTGAATTATTCAAATCGGTTGATCCGTGTTCCCGAAATCGTCGGCGAAAATTTGTATCCGCACATACACACACTCATACATCCATATTTCCTAAGGTAAGCAAAAATGTTCAGAAACTTCAGTAACTCAGTTTTTAAGAGAACGGAGCGTCCGATTTTAATAATTCAAAAAACATTTTACTTGTATTAACAAGATGAAGAATTGATCCAATTTTCATGAAGGCGATTTCGGAGATCTAATAAAAAAAGTAAAAATAAAGCCATTTGGCGGTCAAAAATGATCATAGAGATTTTAACAATAAGTATAATTTTTTTTTTTTTTTACATTTCTATGGGTTCCGTACCAATGCTTACCCGTTAGACGGCGGCGCTATGCAGTTCAAGCAGTACGATTGCTTTGAAAAAAAGTTCAGAATTTCCAAAATAAATCAAAATGAAAGAAAACATTTTTTTTTCAAAAAAAAGTGATTTGTCAAATTTATAGTTTCTCAAAAATCTAATTTTTTCGAAGTAATTTTTTTTTTTAAATGTTAATCGTTTTTAAAAAAAATAATAATTTTTGGTAGGGGAAGTTCCAGCAATTTGCCTTGAGGCACGATGCCATGCGCCCCACTAGTTATTCTTTCTTTTATATTTGTGTGGGGTCGTCAAGAAACTCGCAATCATAAATGGGTTCGCGAATGACAAAAGTTTAAGAAGCTCTGATCTAGACGTTATCTATTTTTTGACATTAAAATCTCTCGTTTAAATAATTTTCCTAGACGACTCTACTTGGGGTCGCGACCCATAGTTTAAGAAGCCGTGATCAACGCATATCGAAAAGATCATGCAACTTGCCTTGAGGCAAAAAATCACTTACATCTTTATTTAAATTTTAAAGTTAACTCTAAATTAGTTATAATTACTAATATAAGATGCATTTTAAAGTTAACTCTAAATTAGTTATAATTACTAATATAAGATGCATTTTAAAGTTAACTCTAAATTAGTTATAATTACTAATATAAGATGCATTTTAAGATATTTAACAGTAACAAATTAAATATAATCGATTTTTGTTCGATTATATCGTTGACAGATGTCATTACAGCCATGACAGAAACACTGCAACTTCAGACACGTGGCAAACGTCAAACGTCAAAATATTTTCATTTTTATTAATGGAAGACATAATTTTATATTTATATTTATAATAATTAGTATTGGCAAAATAAATAAATAAAAAGTTATTTGTATAAATAATTTTTGTCAGATGGTAATTAAAATTGAGCAAAGAAGTAGAAGAAATTCAAGAAAAAGATATTACTTTCAAGAACTACTTCTATAGTAAAAGTTGTAATTTAATGTTTATATTCATATTAATTTTGTAAATAGTTAAAGCACAAATGATTTGTGTCTTACAATATGAAGATGTTAACTATTAAAACATAATTGATTTATAAATATAAATAATTATTGAGTGCTTTGTAATTTTTACAAATATTTTCACAAAAAAGATGGACGTGTTACTAGAGAAACCAATTAAAACTGAGCCCCTTGAATATTCCATAGAAGAAATTGAAGATGACGAAATTTCTGTCAAACAAGAACTAAATGATAATGATGAAACATTTCCCGAACAATCTACACAACCTGCATCCACAATCAAACAAGAACCAACCGAGAATCATTTACCAAAACCTTTTACATGTGACATTTGTCACAAAGTATTCGCAAAACTAAAAAACCTCAAAATCCACGAAGTCATTCACAGTGGTCTCAAAAATTTCAAATGCACAATCTGCGACAAAGCATTTTCCCAATCTGCAAACCTAACAGTCCACCTCAGGATCCACAGAGGCGACAAGCGTTATGTATGCAAAACCTGCAACAAAGGCTTCACCCTCCGAGCAACCTTAAAAAAGCACACTCTGGTTCACACCGGAGAACGTCCTTTCAAATGTGGTTTATGTGAGAAGGCTTTCATAGACAACTCGACCCTAAGGAAACATGTCCGTATCCACTCAGGAGACCGTCCTTATAAATGTGATATTTGCGGCAAGGCCTTTACTCAAAATGTGACTCTGAGGATGCATTTGCGTACTCATAGTGCTCCTTCAAAATGTGATATTTGTAATGAGACTTTTAGTGATATTGATGTTTATAAAAGACACATGGATACACATGCTGAAAAGTATCCCCATAAATGTGGTGTGTGCTTTAAAGTGTATATGCGGAGTGATGTTTTGAAAAGACACATGAAAATGCACAGATAATAAAGTGAGATATATAGAATTAATATTGTGAATGACATTATGTATAAAATGATAGTTTGTGTAAGAAGTGAAACTTCGTAATGTGGTAATAAAAATAAGAAGAAATTTGATTTTTGTTTGTGTAGTTGTGTTTGTATAGCATTTTACATATAATGGAAGTAAAATTTGTTAAAAAGTACAAAAGGTATTTATTGTATAAGAGAGAGAGAGAGAGAGAGAGAGAGAAAGAGAGAGATATATAGGTTATTAGAGAAAGAAAGAAAGATATATAAATTATTAGAGAGAGAGAGAGAGAAAAGAAAGAGAGATATATAGGATATTAGAGAGTGGGGGGGGAAGGTAGTAGATAGTGGGAGGAGAAAAAATGAGAGGGAAAGAAGGGATAAAGGTAATTAAAAATTTAGATAAAGAAGAAATAATAAAGAGAAAAGGATAGAGATGAATAGAGACATTATAAGAAAGAGAGATATATAGGATATTAGAGAGGGAGAGGGGAAAGGTAGTAGATAGTGAGAGGAGAAAAAAATGAGAGGGAAAGAAGGGATAGCTGTAATTAAAAATTTAGATAAAGAAGAAAAAATAGAGAAAGGATAGAGATAAATAGACATATTTAGAAAGAAATAAAGAGATAAGGAACAGAGGAGATAGATAACAGGTAGAGATAGAAAAGGAGATAAAGATGAATAGATAAAGAAAGAACAAAAAGTTAAAAGAAAGGAATAAAGTAGACAGAGAATAGGAGAAAGAAGGGATGGTAATAATTAGTCAGAGATTTAGAAAAAGAAGAAAGAATGAACAGAAAGAAATAGGTATATTTAAAGAGATTTAGAGCAAAAGGAAGCGATAGGTAGCGAAAGAAGAAGATAGGGTAACTCCGAAAGATAGAAATAAATAGAAAGAAAAAAAAGGAAAGGTGAAAAGAAAGAAATAGAAAGATATAGGGAACAGAGAAGATGGAATACGAGGGAGAGATAGAAATGGAGGTAGAGAAGAATAGATAAAGAAAGAAAGGAATGGAGGGCAAGATAGAGTAGATAGAGAAAAGGAGAGAAAAAAATTGAGAATGAAGGGATGGTTATAATTAGATAGAGATTTAGGAAAAAAAGAATAGAGAGAAAGGTGTAGAGATGATTAGAGAGATTTTGAGAAAAAGAAAGCGATAGATAGGGTAACAGGGAGAGATAGAACGGGAGATAGAGGTGAATTGATAGAGAAAGAAGGAAAGGTAAAAAGAAAGAAATAGAAAGGAGGATAGAGTAGATAGAGTAAATTAGAGAGAAAAAATTCAGAATGGTAATAATCAGATAAGTAATGATTTAAAGAAATAAGGAAGGATAGAGAAAGGGGATAGGAATAATTAGAGATTTAGAGAAAAGGAGATAAAGAGAGAAGGAGATAGGGCAGTAGGGAGAGATGAAAAAGAGATAGAAATGATTAGATAGAGAAAGAAGGAACAGTAAAGAGAAAGGCGATAGATTGGAAGATAGATTAAATAGAGAAAAAGAGAGAAAAGGATTGAGAAAGCAAGGAAGGTAATAATTAGATAATTAGAGATTTAGAAAAAGAATAAAGAATTGATAATCCGATTTAGAAAAAGGGATAGGGATAATCCGAAGGATTTCGACAAACAGAACGATATAGAGAGCAAAGGAGATAAGGTCATAGAGATAGAACGGTTGAAAAAGATGATTTGATAGAGAAAAAAGGTGAAGTAAAAAAAAGGGATTAATTGGGGGATAGATTAGATAGAGAAAAAGAGAAAGCAGAGATGGTAATAATTATATACTTAGCGATTTAGAGAAAAAGGAAGAATAAAGGAAAGGAGTAGGGATAATTAGAGCGATTTACAGGAAAAGAGAGAGAGAAGGAGATATGAAAATAGGAAGAGAGAGAAAGGGGGATAGGGATGAATTAAGAAAGTAAGAAGGAAAAGTAAAAAGAAAGGTATAGATTAGAGGGGGGTATAGATTAGATAGAGAAAGGAGTGATGGACAGAAAGAAAGCGATAGAGATAATCAGAGAGAAGGAACAAGAGAAAATGAAAGGAGTACATAGAGCGAGAAAGCAAAGTGTAGTAATAAAAAAAGAGACAAAGATATAAATAGATAAAAAGAACGAAAGCAAAATGAAAAAGTTAGAGATAAATAGATAGAGAAAAGAGAACGATAGATACAGATATAATACATATAAGAGAGGAAAATAAAAAAAAGAAGAAAAGAGATAAAGTGATAAGGAGAGATAGAGAAAAGAAGAGAGACAGAGCATTTTAGAAGAAATTAATAAGCAGTTTATTTTCTGCTATAATTATTATTAAAATAACAAAGTTATGTTCAAAACAATAAAACAGCCATGGAAAAAAATCAAAGCATGCAAAAACTATACATAAACCTAGAGCCTAGCCAAAATCTCACGATAATATTTATCAATATTAAAAATAAATAATTAACTGCAAATTGTATAATGCAAAATGCAACCTCATTAGAAGTTTCACTTCATAAATGAATTTATTAATGTGAGATTGAATTAATTTTGTACGTTTATTATATAAATATATTTTTTTTATTACACATTTCCTGTCTTTTATTTTATCATTCAATTAATTAAATTTAAAACAAAGTTTCTAATCAAATTTTAATCCTCCGTTCTATTTTTTAGGAATCGTGTGTTACTGGAAGCCCTATCCACCAAAGGATACAACATAACAGCCTTAAGTGTCGATATAGACCCCCCTAGCGACTCCAATCCTATTCATTATATACATTTAGAAGGTGCTTATGAAGCTTTATACAAAAACCAGAAGAAGTTTGACTTTTTAGAAATGGGCGCTCCAAAAGGTCTCCTTGGGGCTGTTACTGGTTTATCAATTATCGAAGATTATTATACAACGCTATCAAAGGCTACACTAGAGTCTGAGGGGTTTAGGAAGTTGTGGGAGTATCCGGATGATTTCAAGTGAGCAAGGGAATGATAGTAAATTAGAATTGTTAATGTAATTGTAATTTTCAAGAAGAATGAGTGTGCAGTAGATTGTTTTAAGTTGTTGTTTATAGTCAAAAAATGTTGTAGATAGTCCCAAAATTATGTAAGTTGTATAAAAATGTTGTGGAATGTCCCAAAATTTTGTAAATTGTGTAAAACTGTTGTAGATAGACTGAAAATATTGTAAATTGTCTGAAACTGTTGTATATTGTATAAGGATGTTATAGATAGTCTCATAATGTTATACATAGTCCAAAAATTTTGTAAATTGTTTAGAAATGTTGTATATAGTTTTAGAATATTATAGATTGTCTGAAAATATTGTAGATAGTCTCTATAGACTCTTATAAAAGTGTTGTACATAGCCCTAAAATTTTGTAGATTGTCTAAAGATGTTGTAAATCGTCTCAAAATATCGTAAATTGTCTGAAAATGTTGTAACTTGTCTGAAAATGTTGTAACTTGTCTGAAAATGTTGTAACTTGTCTGAAAATGTTGTAACTTGTCTGAAAATGCTGCAACTTGTCTGAAAATGTTGTAAGTTGTCTGAAAATGTTGTAAATTGTCTGAAAATTTTGTAAATCATCTGAAAATTTTGTATATTATTTGAAAATGTTGTAAGTTGTCTGAAAATCTCGTACATTGTCTGAAAATATTGTAAATAGTCTGAAAATCTTGTAGATAAACTCAAAATATTGTAAATAATCCTAAAATGTTGTAGATAGTCCTAAAATGTTGTAGATAGTACTAAAATGTGGTAGATAGTCCTAAAATGTGGTAGATAGTCCTAAAATGTGGTAGATAGTCCTAAAATGTTGTAGATAGTCCTAAAATGTTGTAGATAGTCCTAAAATGTTGTAGATTATCGGGAAATTTAGATTACCTGAAATTGTTTGGAAATGTTGCATGTAGTTAGTCTTAAAATATTGTAAATTATCTCAAAACGTTGTATATTATCTGAAAATGTAGTAAATTGCCAATGATACAGTTTGTGCAAACACACTAAAACATTCATCTTCTTCACAGATTTGATTTAATCCTATTCGACTACACGATTCTTCCAACTCTCTTGGGATTTGTTCATAAATTCAACTACCCCCCAGTGATAGGCTTGAGTGCCTTTGCAATGCCCCCATGCACTAGAGAAGTTAACGGGAGCCCTAACTTTCCATCAATCGTTCCTTTCTTTTCGAGCAAGTTTTCAGAGGACATGAACTTCTTGGAAAGAAGCTTTAATACACTCTTGTATTACACTGAACGATTTTACAGGTAAATAGGAATAGAAATATATATATATATATATATATATATATATAATGTGTGTATCTTTTTTTACAATTTATTTCTATTAAAGGCGCAAGGCTCTAAAAAACTCCCAAATGATGGCAGAGAAAGTGTATGGATTAGATTTTCCTTTCATTGAGAATTTGGAAGAAACAATTGACTTGGTTCTGGTCAACAGTCACACCTCGATGGAGGTCCCGAGTCCCAAGTTACCAGGTGTGGTGCACGTTGGTGGAATGCAGATAAAGGAGCCTCAACCGGTTCCAGAGGTAAGAGGAAAAGAAATATATTATATCGATGGAATAACTATGAACTTCTTCATTGAGTTAAGGAAAAAGTTTTTGTACAAATGGTATTGAACGATTTAAATATATATATATATATATATATATATATATATAATGGGTAGTACTGCCCTAGGGCAGGTCCTTGAATCACTAATTTTATGCAGGAAAGAATCGTGTGACAGATTTCCTATTTAATCAAAATTTTCAAGTAGAAATTGGTATCACTGCTGCATGATATCAGAGATTAAATATACATACACACATATATGAGCAGGATTATATAAATATTTGTCACAAATAGCAAATACATAAACCAATGAAGAGGAAATCAATAATTATTCATTAACCCGCTGTACTATATATAGTTCACAACTACAACTATTATATCTTTCTTAACATTCGATTAATATGAATGATGTATTCGACAAACTTATACAAAATGAAATAGTATATACTTATATAGTATAATAAATGTTGTTATTACTACTCGAATAAGTTTTGAATAGTACAGCAGGTTAAAGTTGGTATTGATAAATAGTATGGACTCACCTTGTTGAGCTTCGACTTCTCGATGACTCTGCACACTGGATGACTCTTTATGATGGGGACTCCTTAGAGGCCACGAGACACTTTTAATCACTTTTCTTCACTTTTAACTAACAATTTCACAACTAAAAATAATCAAACTATAAAACTTTCTTTATCACATCACTTTTTATAGGATGGTAGAAGTATGTTGAAACAATCATACTAAATACGATTTCCCGCGCAATACGCCACTGTACACAGGTCCCCGCACTTCAAAACACACTGATACTAACCCGCTTAATACACTTTGTAACACACTGAACCCACTTTACACACTCGCATAAAACGCGTTTTTTGTCAGTTCCCAAGAAAACGTGTCAAATAACGTATATTTTATAATAAAACGATTTCCCGCACAATACGCTACTGTACACAAGTCCCTGGACTTCAATACCCACTGACACTAACCCGCTTAATACACTTTTTCGCATAAAACGCGATTTTTATCCCTTCCTGAGGAAACGTGTCAAATAGCTTATAACGTCTTTTTTATAATGAAACGATTTCCCGCACAATACGCCACTGTACGCAAGTCCCCGCACTTTAAAACACGCTGACACTAACCCGCTTAATACACCTTTCCGCATAAAACGTGTTTTTTGTCAGTTCCAGAGAAAACGTGTCAAATAGGTTTTAACGTCTATTTTATAATAAAATGATTTCCCGCACAATACGCCACTGTACACAAGTCCCCGGACTTCAATACCCACTGACACTAACCCGCTTAATACACTTTTTCGCATAAAACGCGATTTTTATCCCTTCCTGAGAAAACGTGTCAAATAGGTTATAACGTCTTTTTTATAATAAAACCATTCCCCGCACAATACGCCACCGTATACCAGTCTATGCACTTTGAAACATATGGACACTAACCAGCTTAATACACTTTTTCGCATAAAACACGTTTTTCCGAGAAAACGTGTTAAGTAGGTTATAACGTCTATTTTATAACAAAACGTCTGTCGATCTAATAAGATTCAAATAAGCACATGTTTTTTCATTATTACCCTTTTCTTTAATATAGTTTAAGAATATCATTTTTATTAAAATTATACCACGTGTTTGTAATATTCGTCCATTTTGTTACATTTTACATTTCTGTCAAAAATTTGTATTAAAACTAAATAATTGTGCAACAAATCTGAGGGTAGCAGCGAGTAAAGGTATGTCACACAGTTGTTTGAAAAGTTAAGGTTTGCCAACAGCGTTTTTTTTTTGATACGTAAACATTTTTCATAACATTTTAGTTGTTTTTATTAAAATTTATGCAAGTTGATAAGTAATTAAACATCTTTGCAATATTTTATTAAATTATTTATCAAACCAAATAATTTATTTCAATAATTTCTGATTCAATAATCTTGTAACTGCTTGTAATTAATTAAGTGTTAAAATTATTTTGATAAAGGTACATTCACACAGTTGTTTTGAAAAGTTAATGTTTACAACAGCATTTTTTGTGTTGTGTCATGACATTTTAGTTGTTTTTATAAAATTTTATGCAAGTTGAAAAATAAATAAACATTTTCTCATTAGATTTAATTTAACAATAACTATTTGTAATTAATTAACTGTTAAAATTATTTTGATAAAGGTACATTCACACAGTTGTTTTTTTGAAAAGTTAATGTTCACCAACATCGTTTTTTGTTACTTAAACGTTGTTCGTGACATTTTAGCTGTTTTTATTAAAAAATATGAGACTGATAAATAAATATTACATTTTTGCAATATTTTTTTATTAAATTTAATTTTAACAACTATCTTGTAATCATATACTCTTCTTTTATCTATGCTTGTAAAATTATTTTATTAATGGCACAATCACACAGCTGTTTAAAAAGTTTAAAAGGTTTTCCAACAGCATTTTTTATGTTACTTGCCACAGTTCATGACATTTTAGTTGTCTTTATTAAAATTTATTCAAGTTGATAGATAAATATTTTGGCAAGAGCTTGTATTAAAATTTATACAAGTTATGCAATATTTTTGTTACAGTATTTATTAAATTTAATTTTATCAAAAACTATCTTGTAATTAATTAACTCTTAAAATGATTTTATAAATGTATGTCACACAGTAATTTGAACGTTTGAACAAAGAAGTTAATGTTTGTAAATAGAATTTTTTATGTTTCTTAATGTGAACATAATAATACATGATATTTTAGTTGCTTTTATTAAAATTTATGCAAGTTAATAGATAAACTAGTGGTGTATGGCATCGTGCCTTAAGGCAAATTGCTAGAACTTCTCGTACCGTAACGAAATGATTGAGGAATATTAGATGTTTTCAAATAGATTATTATATATAAATACTGTAACATTGTCTAATATTTATAAGAATTATATAAACTGAATTCCAAAGTTGAAAATATTTGGTTAAAATATATTAGAACTTAAGTCAGAATTACAATTAAAATCTGAATAATTTTCGATACACAAAAAAAATAAATTGAAACAAAAATTTTTTCTACAAAAGCAATTATTTTTGTTAAAACAAGCGGAAGTTCTTTGAATCATTCAAATCGGGACGCTTAGTTCTCTCAAAAATGTGCCATTTTTTGCACATTTAGCTCTGTATCTCCGAAACCGCAGGACCTGCCTTTGCCAAAAACTAATCACCACCTTTCCCGTCATTATGAATTGAATGCTTTCTTGATCATCATCGAATGTTTTTTGAGCTATTCAATTGGTTGATCCGTGCGCCCGAAAACGTAAACAAAAAAATACGGACCCATAAAAAACACACACAACACATACAACCATCATTTTTTCTGGGGTATGCCAAAATGTTCAGAAACCTTCAAAACGTCGAGAAATGTAAAAAATTTCATTTTTGATTTTCGGCCTATTACTATAACTACCCTACGGGAAGTTAATAAATAATTTTAACTTTGTAATTTAGTTTATATAGTTCTCATACATATTGGACATGTTACAGAATTTATAATAATTAGTGCAGTAAACGGAGAGGGAAAAAGGTTATAACCTCTGAATTTTTTTACTGTGCTCCGAATTGAATGAAATTTTGGAATTAGGTTCATCTTACCCCAAGTTCAAAACTGAAAACGATTCGGGTTGCGCCATCACCCCCCAGGGGGATGACACCCCCTCTCAATTGTGTAATTACATTTTTTCAAAATAACGTCGGAAACCGATAGAAGAACTAATTATAAGAAAAAAATGTCTTTTATAGTTTTTCAAAAAACTAATACTTTTCAAGTTACTGCCACTAAATATTCATATATTTTTGGTGTTTTTTTCTTCGTTTTTTTTGCAATATCTCCTAAAATATACATTTTAGCGAAAATCATGTTATGAACAAAATAATGTCAATAAAAATCTTAATATTTCGGTATTACATAAAGTGTTCTAGGAAAAATATTAAGCAAGATTTGAAAGAGCAAAATCGTTTTTTATTTCGTTCAAGATTTAATTGTTGTATTTAAAGCCATCTAGTGTCGAGGTTTTACATTTTATGCATTTCGGTGAAATTGGGTTTTATAGTGCTTAACATAAGCTTTAAAATGAGTGCTGTTACAAGATTTTGCGTGTAAAATGATTGAGCTATCATGCAAATAAGAAGCATATACGATGGTTTTTTCTTCTAAATCATATGGTTTAATGAGCGCCGTTTCCACCAGAATTAAAGTAATTCACATTCCATCTATAATTCACTTCATTATAGACCTCCTTGATGGATTCTAGCAGATTCACTATTTTAGTACAAACTATTTTCAGAAAACTCACGATTTTATAAAAACTTTTTTTTCAATTTGCGCGGCCGCGCAGAGTCTTTAAACATTCATAACTCTGTCAATTTTGTGTGAAAGAAAAATAATAAATAACAAAAATAAGCCAGAAAGATCCCTTTGATTTTTATCTATATGCTTTTATACGTATCTTTTTTTTGAGATATAATGAAAATATTTCGATTTTTTTAAAAATTTTAAAAAAAAGTTTTTATAAAAATCGTGAGTTTTCTGAACATAGTTTGTACTAAAGTAGTGAATCTGCTAGAATCCATCAAGATGTCTATAATGAAGTGAATTCTAGATGGAATGTGAATAACTTTAATTCTGGTGAAATGGCGCTCATTAAACCATGTGATTTAAAAGAAAAAAACTTCGTATATGCTTCTTATTTGCACGATAGCTCACTCATTTTACACGTAAAAAACTTGTAACAGCACTCATTTTAAAGCTTATGT
>NW_020536999.1:88249461-88297717 GCF_003426905.1 Ctenocephalides felis
TAAGATGGCGGGCGACACGGACGACGCGGTTAGTTGTAAAAAATGTAAAATCGAATTTAATGGTGTGAAAAAAATAGTGGGATGTGACGGAAAATGCAAAAAAAATGGTTTCATAAAAAATGTGCTAAAAAACTGAACAACGACAATATAAAGTAATAAGTGAGTGTAAATATATAAAATGGGGTGTGTGAAATATGCGACGCGGAAAGTGAGGTTAGAAACGCTCGCGAAAGTGACATTTCAACAATAATGAATGAATTACAAAAAATTAAAGACGATTTAAGTAGTATTAAGAATAAGAAAGAAAGTTATGCAATGATTTGTAAAAGTGATAGTGAAAAGCAAGATGAATATACGCAAAATAAACCCCCTTATGTTGAGGCAACTAATATGCCGGGAATAATAGTGAAACCAAAGAAAAATCAAAATAGTCTAGACACAAAAAAGAACTAGAAACGAAAATAAACCCGAAGAAAGTAGATGTAAAAGTTAAATCAGTAAATAAAATTAAAAAGGGAGGATTACTAATAAAGGCAACAACTTTAGAAGGGACAAAAAAACTTGAAGCATACATGAATAAGGAAATTGGAAAGGATTACGAAATCTACATAACTAAGCAAAAAAACCCAAGGCTAATAATTACAAATCTTCCAAAAAAATACCAAGATGGAGACGAAATACTGCAAGAGCTAATCGAATACAACCATATGATAAATGAAAATGATCAGATAAGGCAAATTCATACCAGACAAACAAAAAGGAGCCAAAACTGGATATCATACATAGAAACTTCGGGGGAAACGTACAAAAAATTAATTCAAGGAAACATTAACATAGGATGGAAAGATGCCCACATAGTTGAAGATTTCAACATGAAAAAATGTTATAAATGTCAAGCCTACGGCCACCTAGCAGTGAACTGCACAAACAGGATATACTGTGGTTCGTGTACTGGAAATCACTACACGAGAGAATGTCAAGCTGAGGAAAGCAAGTGCATAAACTGTTTGGATGCCAACAACAAGTACAAAACAAATTACAACACGCAGCATAGTACGAGCAGTTATAACTGCCCGTGCTACAAATTTAAAGTAAGTCAAATTAGGCAAACAATTAATTATGATGGAAAACTAGAAGTTAATCAATAAAAACAAAATAAATTATAAAACATGACTTTACAAGAAAAAATAAACAAATCGTAGATAGAAGCCAATTATATAAATACTAGAAGCCCAAATAACACTAACAATAAACTAGAAGAACCAAATACATCAGACAATCTGAAAAAGACAAATAACTATAGAAATAAGAATGATAAAGATATAGAAATTACATATATAAATATTAGAAGTCTTAGAAATAAAATAGAGGAATTAGAAATATTAACAACAGAAAATAAGAATTGCCACATACTCATACTAACAGAAACATGGTTATATAAAGATGAATCAGAATATTATAAACTAAAAATTTTACGGGAATCCACAACTGCAGAGAAAAAAAAAAGGGGAGGAGGGATAGCTATATTTGTAAGAAACGGTTTGAATAGCACAGTCAAAGAAAGTAGTAATATAAATAACATCAACATATTGGAAATAGAAATAACTAATATGAATCCAGTTATAAAAATTATAGTTATATACAACCCGCCAAATAATAACAAACAAGACCTAGTAAACTTAATAGAGAAAAAGATGGAAGAAAATAATAAAAATACAATAATAATAGGTGACATGAATTTAGATTTAATACCCAATAACAATATAGCAAATAATTATAAAATACCATAGAATCATCAGGATACAGAATAATAAACAATATAGATAAACAACACGCTACACGAGAGACTCAGAACACACATTCCATAATTGATCATGTTATATCCAACTACAAAAAAAATATAAACATAGAATTAAAAGACACAGAACTATCCGACCACAAAATGCTATCAATATATGTACAAAATACACCAAAAATAAAACCCAAAATGCACAAAATAACCAGATACAGCATAAGACTAGAAGGACTAGAAAACACAATAGCTTGTAAATTAAACTCTAAAACAGTTAACACACTAGAGGACTTAATTTCAATTATACAAGAAGCAGCAAACGAAAATAAAATCAAAGAAACACTGAGAGCAAGAGAAAATACTTGGATAACAGAAGAAATTACAAAACTAATGAAATATAGAAACAAATTTTACATTGATATGAAGAAATGCAATCCGAATGAAGTAAACAAGTATAATATAATAAAAATAAAATATAATAATATAAAAAAGATATAAAAAAATATGATCTACAAAGCAAAAAGACAGTACTATCTAGAAGAAACACAAAAATGTGAAAATGATCCTCGGAAAATCTGGGAGCTAATAAACAAATCATTAAGGGGGGGAAATAATAAAAATGAATATAAAGACAGTATTAAAAAAATTAACATCAAGATAAAAACATATTTCTTACGGAAAAGGAAAACATTGCGGAGTATCTCAATAAGCATTTTGCTGAAATAGGAACAAAACTACAAGAAAAACTAGATCAATGCAACTACATATCATCAATATCTAGACCTGAAAACAAAAAAACAAAATTTTGAACTAACAAATGAAAAAGAAATAATAAAAATTGTGGAAAACCTGAAAAACAACGCTGCACCTGGAGAAGATAAAATAACAGCAAGAATTATAAAAAAAATAATTTATCAAATAGCTCCTCTACTCACTTTTTTAATCAATAACTGCATAAAAAGGGGTATTTTTCCTTCGTGCCTCAAAACAGCCACAATAAAACCAATTTTAAAACAGGAAACAAAACAGATCCAAATAATTACAGACCAATTACAATAACTAATACATTCTCCAAAATATATGAAAAAATAATTAAAGAAAGACTACTAAATTTACTCATTCAAAAAATAGATAAACATCAATATGGTTTCCTCCCTTCATCAAATACTCAAGGTGCCCTAATAGATTTGACCAATGCCATCAGTCAGCACCTTGAGGAAAATATGCATACAGCTGCAATTTTATTGACTTACAAAAAGCTTTTGACACTGTGGATCATGGCATATTGCTCAATAAATTAATAGATTTGGGTGTAGTAGGTTTGTATTACAGCATAATTAAAGATTTTCTCGTGGAAAGGGTGGTAAGGACGAAGGTGGGAATTTTACAAGTGGGGGTCGTAGCATAACTTGTGGAGTCCCACAAGGTTCTGTTTTAGGTCCTTTATTATATCTGCTATATACCAACAACCTAAAAGATGTAAAATTAAAGGGCAGATACATACTATATGCAGACGATACTGCCATAGTATATGCAGATAAGGACAAAAAAAGGCTTGAAGATACAATAAACACGGACATGAAAACATACACTGACTGGCTAACTAAAAATAAACTAAGAATTAACATCAATAAAACAAAATACATATATTTCAAACATAAAAAAATACTGAGAACACTAAACTAAATATTAAAGTAAATAATAGAGAAATAGAAGAAGTGGAAAGCATAAAATACTTAGGACTGATAATAAATGAAAAACTGACATGGACAGAACATATAAACAAAATAAAAAGAAAAATTGGAACATTAACAGGGGCATTGAAAAGGATCCACTCTTTCGGCAAAAAAAATAAAATACTAATTCTTAAAACACAAATACTACCTATAATTTTATATGGAATAACAACATGGAGCCAAACAACTAAAGCTAACTTAAATGACATACAGACAATAATGAATAAAGCCACCAAAATAGCATACAATTTTCCACATCTGACACCCACCAAATACTTACAGAGAGAAACAAATAATCTTTCACTAAATAACATAATTAAAATAGAGAAATGCAAACTAATACACAAAATGAAATTTAACCGAATTAAAACAAGCACAACAATAGACATAAATCAAGATATACATGAACACTATACTAGACAACACAACAATTTTCACATTGAACACAATAGAAAGAAGAATTTCAGAGAAAATGTCATATGGAGTGCCAGCAAAACATATAACGAATTGCCAAACAATATTAAGATGACCAAAGATGACGATAAATTTAAAAGAAAAATAAAAAAAACACTATAAGGAAATTGAAGACCAAGAAGACTGAAGAGTGATATATAAAGATATTTTTAGTTATATATAGATATTATATTAATGAAATAGATTATTATAGTCAAATGAAATGTATATATTATATGAAAACTGTTTTCATAATCTCTCATACCAGGCAACTCTGCCTGACTGAGATATGAAAATAATGTATATATATATAAATAAATTAATTAAAAAAAAAAAAAAAAAAAAAAAAATTATTTTGATAAAGGTACATTCACACAGTTGTTTTTTTGAAAGTTAATGTTCACCAACATCGTTTTTTGTTACTTAAACGTTGTTCGTGACATTTTAGCTGTTTTTATTAAAAAATATGAGACTGATAAATAAATATTACATTTTTGCAATATTTTTTTATTAAATTTAATTTTAACAACTATCTTGTAATCATATACTCTTCTTTTATCTATGCTTGTAAAATTATTTTATTAATGGCACAATCACACAGCTGTTTAAAAAGTTTAAAAGGTTTTCCAACAGCATTTTTTATGTTACTTGCCACAGTTCATGACATTTTAGTTGTCTTTATTAAAATTTATTCAAGTTGATAGATAAATATTTTGGCAAGAGCTTGTATTAAAATTTATACAAGTTATGCAATATTTTTGTTACAGTATTTATTAAATTTAATTTTATCAAAAACTATCTTGTAATTAATTAACTCTTAAAATGATTTTATAAATGTATGTCACACAGTAATTTGAACGTTTGAACAAAGAAGTTAATGTTTGTAAATAGAATTTTTTATGTTTCTTAATGTGAACATAATAATACATGATATTTTAGTTGCTTTTATTAAAATTTATGCAAGTTAATAGATAAACTAGTGGTGTATGGCATCGTGCCTTAAGGCAAATTGCTAGAACTTCTCGTACCGTAACGAAATGATTGAGGAATATTAGATGTTTTCAAATAGATTATTATATATAAATACTGTAACATTGTCTAATATTTATAAGAATTATATAAACTGAATTCCAAAGTTGAAAATATTTGGTTAAAATATATTAGAACTTAAGTCAGAATTACAATTAAAATCTGAATAATTTTCGATACACAAAAAAAATAAATTGAAACAAAAATTTTTTCTACAAAAGCAATTATTTTGTTAAAACAAGCGGAAAGTTCTTTGAATCATTCAAATCGGACGCTTAGTTCTCTCAAAAATGTGCCATTTTTTGCACATTTAGCTCTGTATCTCCGAAACCGCAGGACCTGCCTTTGCCAAAAACTAATCACCACCTTTCCCCGTCATTATGAATTGAATGCTTTCTTGATCATCATCGAATGTTTTTTGAGCTATTCAAATTGGTTGATCCGTGCGCCCGAAAACGTAAACAAAAAAATACGGACCCATAAAACACACACACACACATACAACCATCATTTTTTTCTGGGGTATGCCAAAATGTTCAGAAACCTTCAAAACGTCGAGAAATGTAAAAAATTTCATTTTTGATTTTCGGCCTATTACTATAACTACCCTACGGGAAGTTAATAAATAATTTTAACTTTGTAATTTAGTTTATATAGTTCTCATACATATTGGACAATGTTACAGAATTTATAATAATTAGTGCAGTAAACGGAGAGGAAAAAAGGGTATAACCTCTGAATTTTTTTACTGTGCTCCGAATTGAATGAAATTTTGGAATTAGGTTCATCTTACCCCCAAGTTCAAAACTGAAAACGATTCGGGTTGCGCCATCACCCCCCAGGGGGATGACACCCCCTCTCAATTGTGTAATTACATTTTTTCAAAATAACGTCGGAAACCGATAGAAGAACTAATTATAAGAAAAAAATGTCTTTTATAGTTTTTCAAAAAAACTAATACTTTTCAAGTTACTGGCCACTAAATATTCATATATTTTTGGTGTTTTTCTTCGTTTTTTTGCAAATATCTCCTAAAATATACATTTTAGCGAAAATCATGTTATGAACAAAATAATGTCAATAAAAATCTTAATATTTCGGTATTACATAAAGTGTTCTAGGAAAAATATTAAGCAAGATTTGAAAGAGCAAAATCGTTTTTTATTTCGTTCAAGATTTAATTGTTGTATTTAAAGCCATCTAGTGTCGAGGTTTTACATTTTATGCATTTCGGTGAAATTGGGTTTTATAGTGCTTAACATAAGCTTTAAAATGAGTGCTGTTACAAGATTTTGCGTGTAAAATGATTGAGCTATCATGCAAATAAGAAGCATATACGATGGTTTTTTCTTCTAAATCATATGGTTTAATGAGCGCCGTTTCCACCAGAATTAAAGTAATTCACATTCCATCTAGAATTCACTTCATTATAGACCTCTTGATGGATTCTAGCAGATTCACTATTTTAGTACAAACTATTTTCAGAAAACTCACGATTTTATAAAAACTTTTTTTTCCAATTTGCGCGGCCGCGCAGTCTTTAAACATTCATAACTCTGTCAATTTTTGTGTGAAAGAAAAATAATAAATAACAAAAATAAGCCAGAAAGATCCCTTTGATTTTTATCTATATGCTTTTATACGTATCTTTTTTTTGAGATATAATGAAAATAATTTCGATTTTTTAAAAAATTTGAAAAAAAAGTTTTTATAAAATCGTGAGTTTTCTGAACATAGTTTGTACTAAAGTAGTGAATCTGCTAGAATCCATCAAGATGTCTATAATGAAGTGAATTCTAGATGGAATGTGAATAACTTTAATTCTGGTGGAAATGGCGCTCATTAAACCATGTGATTTAAAAGAAAAAAACTTCGTATATGCTTCTTATTTGCACGATAGCTCACTCATTTTACACGTAAAAAACTTGTAACAGCACTCATTTTAAAGCTTATGTTGAGCACTATAAAACCCAATTTTACCGAAATGCATAAAATGTAAAACCTCGCCACTAGATGGCTTTAAATACAACAATTAAATCTCGAACGAAATAAAAAACAACTTTGCTCTTTCAAATCTTTCTTAATATTTTTCCTAGAAAACTTTATGTAATACCGATTTATTAAGATTTTTACTGACATTATTTTGTTCATTACATGATTTTCGTTAAAATGTATATTTTAGGAGATATTTGCAAAAAAACGAAGAAAAACGCCAAAAATATATGAATCTTTAGTGGCCAGTAACTTGAAAAGTATTAATTTTTTTGAAAAACTATAAAAGACATTTTTTCTTATAATTAGTTCTTCTATCGAATTCCGACGTTTTTTTGAAAAAATGTAATTACACAATTGAGAGGCGGTGTCATCCCCCCGGGGGGTGAAGGCGCAACCCGAATTGTTTTCACTTTTGAACTTGAGGGTAAGATGAATTTAATTCCAAAATTTTATTCAATTCGGAGCACCGTAAAAAAATTCAGACCTAAAACGCTCCGTTTACTGCACTAAATCTATTTAAAAACATTTAATATTCCTTGAATATTTCATTGCGGTACGGAAAGTTCCAGCAATTTGCCTTAAGGCACGATGCCATACACAATTGGTTTTGTTTAAAAGTTATCAGTTTAAAATCGCGTTGAATAGTTTTTAGTGAAAGATAAACATTTATGTTTGAAATAAACATTTGAACATTTTCTCTAAATGTTTAAGTCTCCATTTTTATTCATTAAATCGATTATTTACAATTGTTTTAAGGCAAGAGGCCACCTACATTTAATTTTTATACATCTCTTACTTATAAAATTAAATTGCTAAAGGTTTGTCACACAAAGTCACATAATGAAGTTATGAGAAATAGACTCTTAATTCATAACTATTAAAATAAATTAATTCATAATTGATTTATATACAAAACATAACTAGACCCCATCTACTTATTAGAAATATTATTAACTTTAATAATTGTGTGTATGAAGCCTCCAGCCTTTACTTCGAGTGTGTCTTCTGATGTTTCCTCAACCAAGTCTTTTGCGTGAACCTTTTATCACAAACATCACATTTAAAAGGACGTTCCCCTGTATGAGTCCTTAAATGAGTCAACAAAAGAAACCTTCGATTAAAACCTTTACTACATACATCACACGTATAAGGCCTCACAGCCTCATGACAAACCATATGTTGCTTGTGACTACTCGAATGCATGAAAGTCTTCCCACACACCTCACACTCAAACGAAGGCTTACCTTTATGCACAATCATGTGCTTTTTAAAATTTGAAAAACCTGCAAAAGTCCTTTCACAAATTTCACACTTATAGGCACGATCTTGGGAATGGATTAGCTTGTGTTCCCTTAATTTGCTGCTGTTCACAAAGCCTTTATGGCACGTTTCGCATTTGTGGAGGCCTTCCCCAGTGTGGATACGTTTGTGGGCTGTTAGGGTTGCTGTTCGACTGAATGTTTTGTTGCAAATGGTGCATACGGGACGGGTGGAATCGTAATGGGTTTTGAGATGGGTTGATAGAGTATCTTGGCGTTCGAATATTTTGTGGCAGTACTTACATTTTAAAGGCTTGTCGAGGTGGATGATTTTGTGGATGGATAGCTCTGCAGAGGTGGTGAATTTTTGGCTGCATATGGTGCATATGTGATCGTCTTCTTGTACGGGGATTTCAGAGACTACAAAACCGTCCAGAGAAACCCCATCATCGTCTGAACATGGTTCTGATTTTATATGTAGATCTTGTAGTTCTTGTTTTACATGATTATTGACTTTATTATTGAGTAATGGGCATTCATCAGGTTCTATTTTTATATGAAATTCTAATTCTTGATTATTAACATTATCATCAAGTGATGGGTATTCATCAGGTTCTAATTTTATGCTATATTTTTTGTATTTATCAGGTTCTAATTCTTTTTTTACACAAAAACTGTCAACATTATTATCAACTAATGGAAATTCTTCTGGTTCTGTTTTGATATTTAAATAGTTTGTTCCATTAGACATTTTAAAAACCTTTTACAAAATTTATTTTATAATTTTATAAAATAAATAATTGATTTATAAATTCTGTATTAATATTTAAGTATTATTTGCATAATTAAATTCGTTTTTATCATAGCTACACAATTATTTAACACTATTGACATTTGTTTTATCATTTATGTTCGGCTGTCAAAACTGTCAAACATGGCGACTAAAGTACCAACGTCATAGACTTTATAACTACATGGATTGCTAGTCGAGTGCAAAATGATGAAAACTACATCTAAACATCTAAATTTCAAATTCGGTTGATTAAGTGAATTATTACACATTTCAGGAAATTCATGCAACTTTCCTTAAGGCTAAATGCCACTTTCAAATAGTTAATATCAAAAATTTTAACTTCCTGAAGGAGAAGTTTATGTTACATCAAAAAATCCGATTCGTTAATTTTATGTTTTCTCGACATTTCAAGCCATTCTGAATCAAATGAGACCAAATTTCGAAAAAGTATGTGTGTTTGTGTGCCTGTGCACCAACAGTTTTCTCAAAAATGGCTGGATCGATTTCAAAAATTTAAAAGGCATTTGATGTATCTCGACGAGGACTATCGTTTGTCAGTTTTGTGTGACGATCGGTCGAGACGTTTCTTTATAAATAGCAGAAAAGTGAAAAAAATTTCGTTCACGTTTTAGCCCGCAATTCTGAATCGATTATGAAAATTCAAAAACCGTTCGAAAGATATTGGTTGGGAATCGTGCTGATTAGCTTTTGGTAAAGATCCGCCGGGCCGTTTTCTTGTAATAACGTGTTAAAAAAAAAATTTTCGACGATTTTTATTAATTTTTTTTTTGATGTTAGATACCATAGTCTTTTAGATCATACTAAAATATTACGGCCCTACGACAATTGGTTTAACTTTAAAAATTCGTCAAAGTTTGCCAAAATTGGTATCATTTTTTTGGCATTTGTCAAAATTAGACCTTCTTCGACGTTTTCTCAAAAACTCCTGAACCGATTTCAGAAAATTAAAAGCCATTTGATGTATCTGGATAAGGACTATCGTTTGTCAGTTTTGTGCGACAATCTGCCAAGCCGTTTCTTTGTAATTTGGAAAAAAGTGTTAAACTTTTCGTTCACATTTAACCTCAAACTACCGAACCGATTTTAAAAAATCAAAGACTGTTCGAAATATATTAGTTGGGAATGATACTGATTAGTTTTAAGTAAAAATCTACCGAGCCGTTCTCTTGTAATTAACTGTTGAAAAAAAAATTAAGCCGATTTTTATAAAACTTTCTTTGGCGATGTATATCACGGTCTTATAGAAATTACTGAAATATTACGTACGGCATTACGACAAGTAGTTTAATTTTAACAAATCATCAAAGTTTGAGAAAATGAGTAGTTTTGTTAACGTTTGTTAAAATTAAAATTAAACGATTTACTTGGTATTACGTTAGAGTACTTGGTAAATAAATCAACCATTAGAGTCCTATGAAAACTGGTTCAAATATAAAAATAAAAAATTTGCTTCTAGAAAGTACTCCGAGAGTAACATGTTCGTTCGTTTTCAATTATGTGTAATAAATTCACTCGGAATACTTCTAATCACTCATAAATTAATTTGTTTATTATTGATTAAGTCGATTATTTACACATATCGGGAAGTTCATGTAACTTGCCTCAAGGCTAAATACCAATACCAACTAGTTTATTTCTGATCTCCTTCTACATTTTATACACTATAAAATAGAAAACATATGAGGACTAGCAGTCCATGTAGTGTAAGGTCTATGACCAACTCTTATCCATACACCGTACATACTCTATGCAACTCTATGCTTCAACTGTCAACTTAAATGTCAAACAAGTTTTCATTTGTAATAACAAACATAAATTTAGTTAAATAAAATTAAAATATATAAATGAATAGAAATATATAAATAAAAAATAAACCGCAGCTGTTAATTTCAATAATATTATTTCTAAAAATGTCAGAAGAAACAACTATGTCTATAACTGATCAGAAAATTAAAATTGAGCCCCAAGAATATTCAGTAGAAGAAATTGCAGGTGAAGTTCAGGATGAATTTGAGGATCTTGATGCTATTGTTAATTCTGAATCGTGTTCAGAGACTAACAATACTTGCCAGGAAATTGTAATGAATTCTGAAGCCACGGCAGAAGGAGAAATCAGGCCTGAGGTAATCGAGGCACCCGCTGGTAATAGATCATTTTCAGAATCGCCTTATTTGAAAGAGCACTCCGTTGATCACTTCCTTACTCATACCAGTGTAGGCCGTTACAAGTGCGATGTGTGTTTTAAGACATTCAAACGTCCGTCACATTTATCAAAACACAGTGTTATTCACAGCACAGAACGCCCTTTCAAATGCCAGATCTGTCAAAAGGCTTTCAAACGATCCGACAGATTGAAGTCCCACATGACTACACATTCTGAAGAATGTCCTTTTAAATGTGAAATATGCAATAAGGTATGCAGTCAAAAAAGCGACTTGACAAAACACATGCTAAAGCATACCGGAGAACGTTCCTACACATGTGATGTATGTCAAGGCACTTTTTTGCATTCAAGCGCTTTGAGAAGTCACATGAGTATCCATACAGGAGAGCGCCCTTTCAAATGTGATGTATGCAGGAAAACTTTCAGACAATCATATACTTTGAAATGTCACATGTTTATTCATAGTGGTGTACGCCCTTATGAATGCAAAATATGCAATAAAACATTCACGCAAGCGAGCTACCTGAAATCGCACATGCTTTGTCATTCTGGAGAGCGCCCTTATATATGTGGTATATGCGATAAAAGTTTTGTACAAGCACGCAATTTGAAAATACACATGGCTGTTCATAGTAAGAAACAAGAGGAAAAACAATGAAATATTTATAAATAAAAACTATATCTGTGTGTAAAATTGTATGAAACATGAATAGTTTATGTTCTTGTCTTATGTTGTCATGGCATTGCACCCTTGCTTGTTCTTGGTAGTAAAAATTATGAAAATGTCTATCTATTTGCATGAAAACAAAGCGGGAGAATGTTATGATAACTGCATCATTGAAGATTCTGTTATCATAACATTCTTCCTTGCTTGTTTATATGTAAAATACACCTGATGACACAGCAAATAGATAGACATTTTCACAGTTTTCACTACCAAGAAACAAGCATATATTTCAGTCCAGTTACCTAGCTGTAAGTCTATAAATACTTGTATATTGACACTAAAAAGTTGTCTCAAAACCTACATATGGAAGGGTGCACCTATCATATGTAGGTTTTGAGACAACTTTTTAGTGTCAATATACAAGTATTTACAGACTTACATCTGGGTATTTTGAATTCCGAGATTCTTACCTAATTTAAGCTTAAATTTAAGCATTGCCATGACAATGCTATTTTATGACCTCTGTTACGGCAGAATTGCCCCATCTGTTAACATTGTAAATTTTATTACCATTGTATAAATAAATTTATATAAATATTTACTATCCGTGTATTAAAAAATATTTATTATTTATCCTTAAAACAAAACCTTATATCCTGTTTTATTATTACAAATTGTATTTTAAAAATGGAGTTTCTACGTTATAGTTTTTAGTGACTTGTCTAGAATCTTCAATTAGTAATAATAATAAATAGTAGTCTGCCTGAAGGCAGGTCCACAGAATCATTTGTATTATTTCCTTTTCTCTGTTTATAATCCCCATTATGGTTTTATTACCATTAATTAATGACCATTATCCAATTTATATTCGTTTTCATAAATTTCTCTTTCCAAACTTGTGCTTCCATGCTTCCTTATCCTGTGCTTCAGCTTTCAGTTTCGTGTATTTCCTCTTCTTACTTAAGTCATCAACCATCTGCATTCTTCTTCTTCACAATCTTTTCAGTCCTTCTATTTTGCCTTCGACGACGTCGTGCAGGAGGCACTCTTTTTGCAGAATTGGTCTGATTTAGGCACATTTTCTTTTCAGGATCGTGTTCAATAGAGTCCTCTCTTTGTTATCTTGTTAGTCTACTTTATCTTCTCCAGCACCACATTTCAAAACTCTCAAGATAGTTCTTGTCAACTTTTCTCAAAGTCCATGTCTCTGATCCCACTTTCACTCTTCTCAGGACTTCTTCACTTGTTAACTTGTCAGTCCACTTTATCTTCTCCATTCGCCTCCAGCTCCACTTTTCAAAACTCTCCAGATAGTTTCTTAGAGTCCATGTCTCTGATCCGTACAGAGCTATGCTCCAGACGTAACACTTTATCAATCTCTTCCGCAAGTCGAGACTAAGTTTGCTTGTCAGTAATGTTTTCTTTTTCGTGAACGCCGTCTTGGTGCTTGCAATCCTTGTCCTGATCTTTCTCGTGCGGTATCCCTCTCTGGTCAGATGCTTTCTAAATAAATGAACCTGTCTGTTCACCTGTCTACCACTATATCTGATGGTTACCTGTACGTATCCACCTGATGTTTACCTGTCCACTTGTTTTCTATCTGTATACATAACACCTTTTCTACTTTTTTATCTGATTACCTACATGTCTACCATTTATAACTGTCAACCTGCTTATCTATCATTTTTCTACTGTTTACCTGTATACATGTCTGCCTATTTACCAATAATTTTATTTGTATATGAATAATAAATAATTAATTTAAAAGATCATATTTGATCAACAAATATCGATTGTAGCAATTTTTTTCTTGCATCTCCGAAACCTGTCTCCAAACTTGTCTTCGCAAAAATGTAACCAATTATTCATTCCGTCGACACAAGCAACACATGGTATTCTAATTTTGCCTAGGGACACAAGTAAAATATTTTCCGAATTATTCAAATGTTTTGATTCGTTTTCTCAAAAACTGTAATTTTAGCAGTTTCTGCTCTATATCTTCCAAACGTCTGCACCTGTCTTTGCCAAAAACTAACCAGCACGCCTCGTCGTCAACACTAATCAAATGTTTTTTGAATCATTCAAATCGGTTGATCCTTTCGCCCAAAAGCGTGAACCAAAAATTGTATCCATACAAAACATCACATGCATGTCCGTTTTCTTTCTAACAAAATAATATGCCAAAATGTTCAGAAGGTTCTGAAAAGATTTCATTTCTCGGACGTTTAACTTATGCCATGTCAAGATAATCAAAGCCTCCTAATCGAGTTTCTTCGAATGGCTTTTAAATTTGTGAAATCAATTTAGTCGTTTTTGTCGTGATGTGGACTAGGGGTCAACAATCGGGTCACATTCAAAACCATAGTCACATACACACGCAAACATTCGAACATACTTTTTCCAAATTTGGTCTCAAATGATTCAGAATAATTAGAAACATAGAGAAAACTTAATGATAGCAAGTCGCATTTCTTCGTGAAGAAATAAACTACTTCTTCAAGAAGTTATAATAATGCATACAAATATCCTAGATCAAATTTAAATCATAATTAGCAATATTCACATCTTTTATTTCTTCTACTTCTTTATCTTCCTCAAACTTCATCCTACTTTGTCTTCCTCAGGACATCTCCATCTTCTTCGAATCATCCAAAAAGGGTGCCATTCTCCTAAGTCTTGGAACCAACGTCAAAAGCTCCACCATAGGACCAGAACGTATACAGATCTTCATCAAAACCATGAGAAAGTTTCCTGATTACCATTTCTTGTGGAAGTTTGAAGAAGATCCTTCCTCATTGAACTTACCTAAAAATGTTATGGTCAAGAAATGGATTGAGCAGAATAACATCTTGGGTAAGATAAAGGATAAATGACTTTTAATAATGATAATGATAATAAATGATGATCTTTTAGTTTAGTGTAATATTCTATAGATTTTTTTCTCACCAGCACATCCTAAGGTGATTCTGTTTTTGACTCATGGTGGTCTTTTGAGTTCCCAAGAAGCCACTTGGCATGGTGTACCGATGCTTGGAATTCCTGTAGTTGGTGATCAACATTCTGTAAGTAACAATATCTTATATATATATATATATATATATATATATATATCTTATATATAAAATTCTTCTGTAACTATGTATGAATGGTTAATCCTCCTAAACTATAATTCGGATTTTCATGAATCTACCTGAAGTTTGTTCGGAAAATTTTCTTGAATTTTTAGATTCATAGAAATATAGTTAGATTGTAGAATAAAATGGAAAAAATTACAAAAAACCGCTTATCATTGTTCGACATTGAGAATATTCGAGGCGTTGTTTGACATTGAAAACAAATGAAGACTGTCATTTGCCAAATATTTTAATTCACCTATGAGCTGAGACAATATTAAAATACTAGTTGGTGTTGGTATTAATTTATGAGTGATTAGAAGTATTCCGAGAGGATTCATTACACATAAACTCGTTAACTCGGAATATTTTCTAAGAGCAAATTTTCAAAAAACAACAATTTTTATAATTGAACCGGTTTTCGTTGGACTTTAAATGGTTTAGTTTATGTTCATTAAGACCAAGTACTCTATCGTTATACCAAGTAAATCGTCTAATTTTAATTTTAACAAACGTCAAAAAAACTACTCAAATTCTCAAACTTTGATGAATTTTTAAAATTAAATTACTTGTCGTAAGGGAGTAATATTTTAGTAAGTTCTATAAGACCATGATAAATATCGCCAAAAAAGTTCTATAAAAATCGGCTCCAATTTTTTTATCAACAGTTGATTACAAGAAAACGGCTCGGTAGATTTTTACCTAAAACTAATCAGTATCATTCCCAACTAATCTTTCGAACAGTTTTTGATTTTTAAAAATCGGTTTTTTAAAACAAAGAAACGGCTGGGCAGATCGTTTCACTAAACTGACAAATGATAATCCTCATTGAGATACGTCAAACGGCTTTTAAATTTCTGAAATCGGTTCAGGCATTTTTGAGAAAACGTCGATGTAAGGTCTGATTTTGACAAATGCCAAAAAAACGATACCATTTTTGACTTTGACGAATTTTTAAAATTAAACCAATTGTCGTAGGGCCGTAATATTTTAGAATGATCTAGAAGACTGGTATCTATCGTCAAAAAAATAATAATAAAAATCGTCGAAAAAAATTTTTTTAACACTTTATTACAAGAAAACGGCCCGGCCGATCCTCTACCAAAAACCAATCAGCACGATTCCCAACCAATATCTTTCGAACGGTTTTTGAATTTTCAACATCGATTCAGAATTGCGGGCTAAAACGTGGACGAAAAATTTTTCACTTTTCTGCGATTTACAAAGAAACGGCTCGGCCGATCGTAGCGCGAAACTGACAAACGATAGTCCTCATCGACATACATCGAATGGCTTTTAATTTTTTTAAATCGATCTAGCCGTTTTTGAGAAAACGTCGATTTACAGTAAAAAATCTGTACACATACACACACACACATACTTTTTCCAAATTTTGTCTCATTCGATTCAGAATGGCTTGAAACGTCCAGAAAACATAAAATTAGCGAGTCGGATTTTTTGATGAAAACATAAACTTCATCTTCGGGAAGTTAATAATAAATTCATGATTATGAATAAAAAAATGTAATGTCTACATTATTATTGCCGAAAAGTAGCTGAAATGTGCCAAAAATTAAAATAATATATGATACATTATATATCTGACAAATGAACAGTCTGCGCATGCGTCTGACGGATGTGGACTGTCAGTGAATATACCCTATTTAATTCAATTTGACTGATTAATATTTTTTAACTAATGCAGTCGTGTTTTGCAACCTACTAGTTTTTAATAATAATTTTGGAATCTCTTGAACCAAGTTAATTCTAGTTGAAATACGATTAATTTTAATTTTGGTTGAAATGGCACCCATATAAAACCATTTAACTTAAATTTGAAAAAAAAACAGACTCTTAACAGTACACATTTTATAGCTTATTTTGAGTACTATAAAACCCCATGGAATATATAAAATGTAACACCTCGCCGCTTCAAATACAACAATTAAATCTTAACGGAACAAAATTAAAAACGCTTTTTCATATCTAGCTTAATATTGTTCCTAGGACACGTTATAAAGCACCGATTTATTAAGATTTTAACTGATATAATTTTGTTCATTAAGTGATTTTTGTTAAATTGTATATTTTTTAAGATATTTGCAAAAAAACGATGAAAAGCGCCAAAAAAAAACAATTTTCAGTAGCCAGTAACTTGAAAAGTATTTGCTTTTTTACAAAATTACACTACTGAGAAAGGATGTCATCCCTTCGGGAAGTGGCAAAGAAGTCTAAATTATTTTCACTTTTGAACTTAAGAGTAAAATGAACCTAATTCCAAAATTTTATACAAATTGGAGCACAGTAAAAAAATTCAGACCCAAAACGCTCCATTGACTTGAGTAAATATTCAGTATTTAATGTCAAAAATATGAAAATATGAAACTTCTAAATAATTTTTTGAATAAGTAAATTT
The DNA here is from genome assembly GCF_003426905.1 of Ctenocephalides felis. Taxonomy (NCBI): domain Eukaryota; kingdom Metazoa; phylum Arthropoda; class Insecta; order Siphonaptera; family Pulicidae; genus Ctenocephalides; species Ctenocephalides felis. Next base: position 88,266,900 of record NW_020536999.1, read on the forward strand.
TTTTTGTATTGTGATTTAGTACTTTACTGCATGGCATCGTGCCTTAAGGCAAATTGCTGGAACTTCCCGTACCGTAATTAAACTCTTGGTAAGGAACCAAAAAAAATTACACAAAATGTGTACACATTGATAAAATCTCTATAAAATATCTTATAATTTGATGTACATATGTCCAATAAACATTTTGGACTGCAAAATGACATTCTTTTAACTTATTTTTATTGAGTGTTCATAACCGCTGGACCTGCCTTCCCAAAAATTTAATCAGTTCTTCACCTTGTCAATACAAGTAAAATCTTTTTTAAATTATTAAAATCAGAAGCTCAGTTCTCTTAAAAACTGGAGTTACCGTTTTTGGCACTTTTTGCTCCGTATCTAAGGAACGGCTAAACCTGCCGTCGCCAAAAACTAATCAGCACGTCTCCTTATCAATACGAATCTAATGTTTTTTAAAATATTCAAATCGGTTGATCAGTGTTCCCTAAATCGTCGACGGAAATTTGTATCCGCACACACACACGCACACGCATATACACACATACACATACACACACATATACATCCATTTTTTCTAAGGTATGCCAAAATATTCAGAAACCTTCGAAACGTAAAGATATATAAAAATTTTCATTTTCGATTTTTTTGCGATTACTATAACTTGACTGAATCACATAGTCAAAAATATTCATTTAAAGTATATAAGTGAGCTTTAAAACTTTAGCCAGAATTAAAATTGAAATCTGAATTATTTTCAATATACAAAACAAAAAAATTAATAAATTTTTTTTTCCAAAAGTAATTGTTTTGTCAACACAAGCTGAAAGATTTTTGAATCATTCAAATCGGACGCTTAGTTCTCTTAAAAACTGTCATTTTTTGCACATTTAGCTCTGTATCTCCGAAACCGCTAGACCTGTCTTTGCCGAAAACTAATCACGCCTTCTCCCCGTCATTACGCATAGAATGTTTTTTGGATCATTCAAATCAGATGCTCCAAACTCTCAAAAACTCGATATCTATTTTCTGCACTCTTTGCTCCGTATCTTCGAAACGGCTAGACCTACCTTTGCCAAAAACTAATCAGCTCATCTCCTTATCAATAGGAATCGAATGTTTTTTAAACCATTCAAAATCGGTTGATTCGTGCGCCCAAAAACGTGACTGGAAAATTGTATCCATACATACATACATACACACACACATCCATTTTTTCTGAGGTATGCCAAAATATTCAGAAACCTTCAAAACGTCGAGAAATGTAAAAATTTTCACTTTCGATTTTTGGACGATCACAATAACTTAACCTACGGGAAGTTAAAAATGTAGTTTAGATATTATTACTGAAAACAATTAATATATAGTACGAGATTATAAAAAACATGAGCAACATTATATATATTATACATACATTTATATAATATATGGACATTTTCAAATTTCTTTGCTCCAAAGGGCTCAAATGGTTCCAAATAGATAAAAAACAATTCTCTGAAAGTTTTAGCTCTTAATATTGTCTTTTAGATAGTGCGCAATTCAATCTAGTTTTGTATGGAAATAGCACGGATAAAATTATGAAAATTCAGGAAAAAATTTAGGTATAACTTAGCGACAAATGAATCAAAAGTGAAAATTCGTGTCATTTTTCATGCTATTTTCATACAAAACTTTGATTAAATTGCGCTCTATCTAAAAGACAATATTAAGAGCTAAAACTTTCAGAGAATTGTTTTTTATCAATTTGGAACCATTTGAGCCCTTGGGAGTAAAGAAATTTGAAAATGTCCATATTAAGGACCACCCTAATATATATATATATATATATGTATATATATATATATATATATATATACATATAAAGCGAGAGGTTTTTCTTCAGATGGTGAAATAATATAATAAAATTGTTTCTTGGGCATCCATCCAGTAATTAAAAAACAGTTTTAATGAAAAATGTTTTTATTTATAGAGAACATACGTTTCGGGTCTGGATTTGACCCATCTTCAGTGCTACAATTAAATAATTCAGGGTTACAAATTAAAACAATATAAAAAAATACATAATTAACAGACAAAAATAAGTAAAACAATGTATATGAAAAGTATATATGAAAAACAACCATAAAATAAACAATGTAAAGAAACTCACCATACAAATAAACTTTGAAAAACAACACAAAAACACAAAATTGCACGAAAAATAAATAAAAGTGAAATAAAAAATTGATGAAACGTCGAGTTATGAAAAATTTAAAAAAAATTGTAAAATTAAAATGAATGATATATTTTATTATAAAAAAGCTTATTCCAAACGAACATGTTGTTAGTTTGGAAGTTGTATTACGAGTGTGTACGAGAGTAAAATGTGTGCGAACGTGTTTGCGGAAAATACTGGAAACTGTATCGTCATTGGTGAGAGAACGGGATAGAGAGAATTTTGGTGGTTCCATATTACGAAGATTTTCTCAACGATCATGCGCAGTAGGAACATAGTAAAAAATTTATATATGTGCAAGACATCCATAATCAAATCCCAAAAATATGTGAATGAAGAGAAAATTATTAAGAAAAAGTATAGATATTAACAGAAAAACGATAATAGTTATGGAACGATAAAAGTTACATAAAAAATTATAACATAACATATATATGTATATATAAACGCAAAACAATAAATGTAATATATGTATACACATACACATACACATATATGCATACACAAAAGAATATGTAGAATACATAAAAGAAATGTTAGGATGTATTGCGCATATTGAAAAAATTATTTGAAGCATCTTTACCGCGATGCTTCAAATAATTTTTTCAATATGCGCAATACATCCTAACATTTCTTTTATGTATTCTACATATTCTTTTGTGTATGCATATATGTGTATGTGTATGTGTATACATATATTACATTTATTGTTTTGCGTTTATATATACATATATATGTTATGTTATAATTTTTTATGTAACTTTTATCGTTCCATAACTATTATCGTTTTTCTGTTAATATCTATACTTTTTCTTAATAATTTTCTCTTCATTCACATATTTTTGGGATTTGATTATGGATGTCTTGCACATATATAAATTTTTTACTATGTTCCTACTGCGCATGATCGTTGAGAAAATCTTCGTAATATGGAACCACCAAAATTCTCTCTATCCCGTTCTCTCACCAATGACGATACAGTTTCCAGTATTTTCCGCAAACACGTTCGCACACATTTTACTCTCGTACACACTCGTAATACAACTTCCAAACTAACAACATGTTCGTTTGGAATAAGCTTTTTTATAATAAAATATATCATTCATTTTAATTTTACAATTTTTTTAAAATTTTTCATAACTCGACGTTTCATCAATTTTTTATTTCACTTTTATTTATTTTTCGTGCAATTTTGTGTTTTTGTGTTGTTTTTCAAAGTTTATTTGTATGGTGAGTTTCTTTACATTGTTTATTTTATGGTTGTTTTTCATATATACTTTTCATATACATTGTTTTACTTATTTTTGTCTGTTAATTATGTATTTTTTTATATTGTTTTAATTTGTAACCCTGAATTATTTAATTGTAGCACTGAAGATGGGTCAAATCCAGACCCGAAACGTATGTTCTCTATAAATAAAAACATTTTTCATTAAAACTGTTTTTTAATTACTGGATGGATGCCCAAGAAACAATTTTATTATATATACATATATATATACTAGCAAACCCGACGAACTCCGTTTCGTCACCAGATGGTTTTGTGAGAAAGATGAAGAAATTTTTTGTTTGTTTTATATTTGAAAAGGAAAAATTTGATTTTATTACACTACAGTAATGAATTTATTTCGATTACAAAAATGAAGTGTTTTTTAGTTGAACTTCTCTAACAATAAGTAAATGAAAGTGAATCCGCAAATTACCGGTTAAGTTTCATTGAAGTGCTCTTTGGTAAATAACATTTTTTGTTTTTTGGTCTGACGTTAACACAAACAACGGATGGTTTTCCAACTCGTGAACAGGCAACGTATAACTGTCCATGAGAAAAACAACGGTTTTCTAAATAATCTATTTATCCCGCAAACACTAAGCGATTGGCCTTGCGACTTGTTATTGCGAATGCAAAGCGAACTGGAAATTGCAATCGTTTGAAGTCAAACGGAAGACCAGTCGGAATCATTGGTATGTCACCAAATCGCCAGCAATTTTTTATTGAATGGTGAAGTTCAGTGCGTGTACATAATTATTCTTTGCGGCAAGAATTGCTCGTTGATTTAATTCTCACTAATGTCATTCCTCAAATTTTTAATTACGGTGCGTGAAGTTCCAGCAATTTGCATTAAGGCACGATGCCATGTACCACTAATCTTAGCTGTAAACCTTGCGTAGCCCGAGACCTTTCCAACGAATGCAAAATTATCCCGACTTATTTTTATATATATGTATATATATATTGTATTTTTTTATTATACTTTATATTTTTTCAGAATGTCAAACGGTCTATAGATGCAGGCGTTGCCGAATCTGTCAACATTTACTCTTTAAACGAAGATGAGTTAACATCGAAGTTGAAGAAAATGCTGGAAGACACAAGGTAACTTTTCCAATAACTTCATAAAACTTATACAGTAATTGTTGCCAGAAAATACTAACATAATATCAGTCTATTACACTTTTGGCTTTTGACCACAAATTGATACCAATACGTTTGTTATTCCAGTTACCGCCACAAGATGTCTCAACGTTCCTCCCGTTTCCGTGACCGTCCCTTACATCCATTAAAGGAAGCTCTCTGGTGGTGCGAATACATGCTCAGGCACAAGGGGGCTCCTCATTTGAGGTCCCAAGCCCGTGCCTTGAGGGACCCCACATTGTTCATGTGGGATTTGCTCATCGTTTGGATGGTGGGATTCGTCGGAGTGATTTTTGGATTCAATTATTTAGTGAAGAGAGTGTTTAAAACTAAAGAAATCGAACAGTATTGGCTGCCGAAGGTGGAGAGAATTAAATATAATTGAGAAATATACTCTTTAGATTGTTAACTTGTGTTGTGAATATTTGCTTTTTTAACTTCCTGAAGGAAAATTTAGGCTGTCATCAGAACATCCGATTTGCTGAAATTAATCGACAATGAAAATTTTTGCATATCCTTACGTTTCAAAGGTTTCTAAACATTTTAGCAAACCTCAGAAAAAATTGAGGTAAATGTGTATTTGTGTGTGTGTGTGTGTGTAGTATGTATGTATGTTTAGATACAATTTTACATCCACGTTTTCTGATTAATTGAAATCGGTTGATCCGTGCGCCCGAAATCGTGGACAAATAATTTTATATAAAAATATGGAAAAATAATTTATAAAATGTTCAGAAACATCTAAAACGTGAAGATATGCAAACATTTTCATTCTACGGGAAGTTGATAAAAACAAACATTTGAAAAACTCTGACGTCTTGTTTTAACAGTTGAAGCCTAGAGACACTTTTGTGAAATTTCAAGATAACAAAATAAATGGGTATAGTCTTTATCCTAGGTATGTTTGGATACAATTTTACATCCACGTTTTTTGATTAATTAAAATCGGTTGATCCGTGCGCCCAAAATCGTCGACAAAGAATTTTATACACACAGACATATCCATTTTTTTAGGTATGCCAAAATGTTCAGAAACATCTAAAACGTGAAGATATGCAAACATTTTCATTCTACGGGAAGTTGATAAAAACAAACATTTCAAAAAGTTTGACGTCTTTTTTTACAGTTGAAGCCTAGAGAAGAGACACTTTTGTGAAATATCAAGATAGCAAAATAAATGGGTATCGTCTTTATCCTGTCCTAGACAATTCGAAGAACAAGAACACTTCTCTCTACCAATTTTTAAATTCAAAAGGGATAGTTTAAGGGTCCTACGCCCAAACGTGAGGGCGCTGCTTTTGGCATTCAAATTAACGCCGCAGAATTTGAAATTAAAATTATTGTATTTTAGTTTTCAGGTATTTGAAACTAAATTTAGTATTACAATCGTATTATGTTTTGTAATAATACAATATCAACTAGTTAGTATTGGTATTTTGCCTTGAGGCAAGTTACATAAACTTCCCGATTTGTGTAAATAATCGACTTAATCCATGATAGATAAATTAATTTATGAGTAGTTAAAAATATTCAAAGTTTAACACTTTTTTTCAAATTACAAAGAAACGGCTCGGTCGATCGTCGCACAAAACTGAGAAGCGATAATCCTCATCGAGATACATCAAATGGTTTTTAAATTTCTGAAATCGGTTCAGGCGTTTTTGAGCAAACGTCGATGAAAGTTCTAATTTTGAGAAATGCCAAAAAGACCATACTATTTTTTGCAAACTTTGACGAATTTTCAAAGTTAAACCAATTGTCGTAGGACCGTAATATTGTAACGACAATTGGTATTGTCGTCAAAAGGGTTGCATAACCACCAGTGCAATGGGACTCCCCCACCTACGTCTACTAGGGTGCCTGCAATATAAGGTCTAGTCTGGGGTTGAAATGAAGCATTAAGAATTGTATCATCCTCTGAGGAGGTCAGTGGGTCCACGCGCCAGGCGCTGGACCCGCTTTGTGTATAGTGGTGTGTGTGTTGTGCCAGGAGAGGAAAACCCGTTCCAGCAAAGGTCAGATGTAATATTGTTTTATAAGGCTATTCCCTCCGTCGGTATCCGTTATAAGTTATCTGTTTAGTATACTCCTTTATAGCTGTAATACTATACTCCGCTAGTATAGAAATTAATAATAATCTATCAGTACGTTGGAGTTTAAGTATAGAACATGGCTGTGCGTAGACACAGCCATGCCCTCAGACCTGTAACAATAATTAGTAATAATTAAATAAGATAGAAGTACATTCTCTTTCATTCGTGTAGTTAGTTGGCTTTTCCACAGGTAATTACAGGGTGTTCATAGGAGTCGGGTTAAGGAGTTGGTGTAACCCTTTCGTAACGGGGATGCAACGCTAGATGTAATATTTGGCAGTCGTTGCATACCCCCTAAGAAAGGGGGCGTCAACCCCCCTCTCGTCACAATATTTTAGTATGATCTAGAAGACTATGGTATCTACCGTCAAAAAAATAATCATAAAAATCGTCGATTTTTTTTAAAAAAACTTATTACAAAAAAACGGCCCGGTCGATCTCTACCAAAAACTAATCAGTACGATTCCCAACAAATATCTTTCGAACGGTTTTTGAATTTTCATAATCGATTCAGAATTGCGGGCTAAAACGTAAACGAAAATTTTTTCACTTTTCTGCGATTTATAAAGAAACGACTTGGCCGATCGTCGCACAAACCTGATAAACAGTAGTCCTCATCGAGATATATCAAATGGCTTTTAAAGTTTTGAAATCGGTCCAGCAGTTTTTGAGAAAACGTCGATTTACGGCAAAAAATCTGTTCACATACACGCACACACATACTTTTTCCAAATTTGGTCTCATTCGATGCAGAATGGCTTAAAATGTCGAGAAAACATAAATTTAGCGAATCGGATTTTTTGATGATAACAAACTTCTCCGGTTTAAATATACATCACACCTAATCTACTGGATTAACTTCTACACGTTTTTAACTTATAAATATAAACATTTAGTGAAATTTAGTGAATAATCCATATTAGTGTTAGTTCATTACATTGTCTGTCATTCTTAAGTCTAATTAACTAATAATCACACCGTGCAAAATTTGACATTCTTAAGCAATTTATTTTCTTTCAAGTATATCCAGATCCGTGAGAAGTGGTAATCCTAATTTAAACAGCTGGAAGATTTCTAAATATTTTGTCTTCATCATAGAAGCTTATACTTAATTTCTTACATATTTTCCTAGAACTGTCCTCTTTCCTTGAAGTTTATTATAATTAGACTAATCTGTCGATGCACCACGCAATATTTATGTCCTGTATCTGAGTTCGAAACTGTTCTATTAATATTGACAAAAAACTATGTCTTTAAGTTCTTAACTAGTGGGGTGCATGTAATCGCGCCTTAGGGCAAATTGCTGGAACTTTCCATACCGTAATTAATAATTTTGGTACGAAACCCAAAAAAATTACACAAAATGTGTACACATTACTAAAATCTCCATAAAATATATGATAATTTGATGGACATATGTCCAATAAACATTTTTGGCCGCCAAATGACTTTTTTTAAACTTATTTTTATTGAGAGTCCATAACCGCTGGATCTGCCTTCCCAAAAAATTTAATCAGTTTTTTATGTTGTCAATACAAGTAAAATGCTTTTTGAATTATTAAAATCGGACGCTCCGTTCTCTTAAAAACTGAGTTACTCAGCAAGTCTCCTTATCAATACGATTCGAATGTTTTTTGAATTATTCAAATCGGTTGATCGGTGTTCCCGAAATCGTCGACGAAAATTTGTATCCGCACACACACATCCATTTTTTCTAAGGTATGCCAAATGTTCAACAGCCTTTGAAACGTAAATATATAGGCTATGTGCAAAGGCAGTACCTCACAAAAAATGGATGTGAGTGTGTGTATATGTATGTATGGATACAAATTTTCAGTCACGTTTTAGGGTGTACGGATCAACCTATTTGAATGGTTCAGAAAACATTCGATTCCTAATTGATAGAGAGATGTGCTAGTTAGTTTTTGACAAAGGCAGGTCTAGCAGTTACGGAGATAAAGAGCAAAGAGTGCAGAAAATAGAAATCGACTTTTTAAGAGAACGGAGTATTTGATTTGAATGACCAAAAAAACATTCAATTTGTAATGATTAGAAGAAGTGTTTAATAGTTTTTGGCAAAGGCAGGCCCACCCATTTCAAAGATACGAAGCTAAATATGTAAAAAATGGCAGTTTTTGGGAGAACTAAGCGTCCGATTTAAATGATTCAAAGAACTTTCAGATTGTCTTAACAAAATAATTGATTTTGGGAAAAAAATTTTTGTTTCAACTTTTTTTTTCAAAAAACAATTTTTTTGTATACCGAAAATAATTCAGTTTTTATTTTTAATTCTGACTAAAGTTCTAATATACTTTGAGCAAATAATTTCAACTTTGCAATTCAATTTATATAATTCTTATAAATATTAGACAATGCTACAATATTTATAATAATCTATTTGAAAACATTCAATATTCCTCGAACATTTCGTTACGGTACGGGAAGTTCCAGCAATTTGCCTTAAGGCACGATGCCATACACCCCACTAGTTTATTATTATTTATAACAACTATTTAATATCTTTTTTCTTTAACAAACATATAAAACCCATGAAAACCACACACTGATAGCCCCAATTAGTTCATATTTATAACGGCGCCACATGGGCGCTGCAGTCACATTCTGAGCGTATAGATAAATAAGCATATCTATATAACTATTTTACATTATCTATGGTTCCTACACTCTCAGTGATCTATGTTGTATGTACACTTTTGTTGTTTGGATTCGAAAGCCATTTATCGTTTGGAGCTCTGTCATATTTATATTTAATATAAATAATATTTATTATATTTTTATATAATATAATATTTTTTATGCTGAATCAGGTAATTATTTACAAATCATTTGGTATAGTTAGTATTGTATTTATTGATTTAGGTTAGATTCCAGCCCTAAATCCATATCTACAGAAGAATAAAGTGTTTTTTTAGCTATTTCAAGTGTTACGTTTTCTAACAAGATGAGTAACATAAGCTAAAAAGACTACAGGCTAAAAAGCAGAAACTTTATGCACGTAGAAAGCAAAAATTTTTGAGAGAATGGATGAATGATACCAAGTTCAACAAGTGGTTAATGCCAGATGTATCAGACAAGTTTAAAACTAGATGCAGATTATGTAATACATCATTTACTGCTGAGCTCACGGTAATTAAAAATCATGGCAAATCTAAAGGTCATTTGTCATCAATCACTTCGGCTTCGAATAAAAAATCAATTCAGTCATTTACTCAAAAAAAAGTGGAAACATCATTTGATAACAATGCAACACGTGCAGAAATAAAACTTTGTGGATTTCTGGCTGAGCAAAATCTTCCTTTTCGATTAATGAACCACTTGACACCTCTTTTAAAAGATTGCTTTCCAAATTCAAAAATTGCCCAGGATTTAAGATTAAAATCATCAAAGTAGTGTCAAATGTATTTGGAACAATTGAAATAGAAGATTTATCTATAAAGTTAAAGAAAAAGTTAGTGTTCTAATTGACTGTTAATATAATTTTTTACAGCTGGAAGATTTTCTACAACAAATGCAAGTATATTAAATTTATTATATTATTTGGGATATTTGAAAAAAAATAGATATTAAGTAGTACTAACCAATATTTATTGAATATACGCAGTGAAAATATCTGAAAATGTCGGAAACAAAGATTATGTCTGCAAATGATCAGAAAATTAAGATTGAGCCAAAAGTACTTTCAATAGAAGACATTAAACTTGAAAATGAATTTGATGATCTTGAAGGCATTGTTAAGTCTGAAGCATGTTTAGAAGATGATGAAACTTGTCTGGAAAGATTTATGAATTCCGAAGTAACTATTGAAGAAGAAATCAAACAGGAGGTAATTGAGATACCCGGTTATGAATATGACATTCGTAATAGATCACTTTCAGAATCTAATTATTTGAAAGAGCACATGGTTAACCACACACCTATAAATGGCAAAAAAGGCAACAATAAATGCAATGTATGTGATAATTATTACATACATTGCATTTATTGTTGCCTTTTTTGCTTTCTTAAGACACTTAAATATTCATCACAATTGCAACTTCACATGATTACTCATAGCACAGAACGCCCTATCAAAAGCAAAATCTGTCATAAGGCGTTCAAAGAAAAAAGCACTTTGACAAGACATAGCTTATTCATACAGGAGAATGCCCTTTCAAATGTAAAATATGCAATCAGACATTCACACGTGGTATGGGTGATTATGTGTGATTTCATATTACCTTGTTTTACAAAAAGGTAATATGAAATCACACATGATCAATCATACCAAAGAGCATCCTTTCAAATGTGAAATATGTAGTAAAACATTCTTACAATCGGGTGACTTGACAAGGCACATGCATATTTATACAGAGGAACGCCCTTTCAAATGTAAAATATGCAATCAGACATTCACACGTGGTATGGGTGATCATGTGTGATTTCATATTACCTTGTTTTACAAAAAGGTAATATGAAATCACACATGATCAATCATACCAAAGAGCATCCTTTCAAATGTGAACTATGTAGTAAAACATTCTTACAATCGGGTGACTTGACAAGGCACATGCATATTTATAGAGAGGAACGACCTTTCAAATGTAAAATATGCAATCAGACATTCACACGTGGTATGGGTGATTATGTGTGATTTCATATTACCTTGTCGTACAAAAAGGTAATCTGAAATCACACATGATCAATCATACCAAAGAGCATCCTTTCAAATGTGAACTATGTAGTAAAACATTCTTACAATCGGGTGACTTGACAAGGCACATGCATATTTATACAGAGGAACTCCCTTTCAAATGTAAAATATGCAATAAGGAGTTTGCACAATCGAACAATTTGAAGAGGCACAAGGTACATAGTGGAAAACGTGATGAAAATCAATGAATTATTAACAAGCAGATACTAACCCTGTAAAATATCTATGAATTATTTATATTTTATTTGCATTGTACATTTAATTACTGCTGTACAAATATATAGTACTATGAATAAATTTATTTAAATATTTTCTTTATATTATGATTTACAGATATTTTTACAAATTTTATTAAATTGCATCTTTTTTATTAAACAGTACTCAGTTGTAATATTTCAAACAAAATAAATTACAATTTTTGATCCATTAATGCCAATTCATACTGATCAAATTTTTTTCTAGCAGAATCCTAAACAGATTTCAATTGGCGGTATATGGCATTGTGTCTTGAGGCAAATTGCTGGAATTGAACATGCTCTGTTTGTACATTTATAATTAATGCATTTTAGGCCTATAAAATATGAACTGTGAAACTCACAGTATATGTTTATAATAATCTATTTGAAAATGCACAAAATTATTATTAATCATAAGTGAAAATCTGGCGCAAAATTAAAAAAATAATAAGGAAAAGATAATAAAATGCTGCAGTTTAACATAACAATTATTGATTTTTAAAATCAGTATCTTTATCGGATAATTAATATTAATATGAAAATATTAAAAAGGTTATGAATTCATAACTTAAAAGTTTTTGTAAATTTAATATTTTTAAAGTTCAAATTTTCAAAAAATTAAAAATTTCATATGTAATTTTACATATGAAAGAACCATATTGGTTCTCAAATTATTTTTAACTTTCCGTAGGGTAAGTTATTGTAATCGTCCAAAAATCGAAAATTTTTGCATTTCTCGACGTTTTAAAGGTTTCTGAACATTTTGGCACACCCCAGAAAAAATGGATGTGTGTGTGTGTATATATATATGTATGGATACAATTTTTCGTCTACGTTTTCAGGCGCACGGATCAACGGATTTGAATGGTTCGATTTGAAGTTTGAAACATTCGATTAATAAGGAGATGTGCTGATTAGCTTTTGGCAAAGGCAGGTCCAGCCGTTTCAGAGATACGAAGCAAAGAGCGCAGAAAATAAAAATCGAGTTTTTGAGAGATCGGAGCATCCTATTTGTATGATTCAAAAAACTTTCAGCTTGTGTTGACAAAACAATTGCTCTTGGAGTAAAAAAATTTCATTCATTTTTTTCTTTTTCAGTAGATCGAAAATAATTCAGATTTCAATTTTAATTCTAGCTAAAGTTTTAAAGCTCATTTATATACTTTAAATGAATATTTTTGACTATGTGATTCAGTCAAGTTATAGTAATCGCAAAAAAAATCGAAAATAAAACTTTTTATATATCTATCTTTACGTTTCAAAGGTTTCTGAATATTTTGGCATACCTTAGAAAAAATGGATGTATATGTGTGTGTGTATGATCTATAAGACTATGGTATCTACCGTCAAAAAAAAAAAAAAAATCGTCAAATTTTTTTTTTAACTTTATTACAAGAAAACGATCCGGCCGATCTCTACCGAAAACTAATCAGCACGACACCCAACCAACATCTTTCGAACAGTTTTTGAATTCTCAAAATCAATTCAGAATTCCGGGCTAAATGTGGACGAAAAGTTTTCATTTTTCTGCGATTTACAAAAAACGGCTCGGCCGATTGTTGCATAAAACTGACAAACGCTAGTCCGCATCGAAATACAGCGAATGGTTTTTAAATTTTTGAAATCAGTCCAGCCGTTTTTTGAGAAAACGTCGATTTACGGCAAAAATCTGTGCACACACACATACACACACACATACTTTTTCCAAATTTGGTCTCATTCGATTCAGAACGGCGTGAAACGTTGAGAAAACATAAAATTAGCAAATCGGATTTTTTGATGAAAACATAAACTTCTCCTTCGGCAAGTTAATAATTAGTACTACGAATAAAATTTATATAAATATTTTTTCTGCTTTAAAAAATATTTAATATACACTATTTTTATCGTCAGTTTGTACAAATTGAATTCTGAACTAATGGCGCGCATGGCGTCGTGCCTTAAGGCAAATTGCTGGAACTTCCCGTACCAAAAATTATTATTTTTTAAAAAACGACTAAGATTTTTGAAAAAATACTACTTCAAAAAAATTAGATTTTTGAGAAATTATAAAAATTTGACAAAAAATTTCTTTTTTTTTCGAAAAAAATGTTTTCTTTATTTTGACAAATTTTGGAAATTTTGAACTTTTTTCCAAAGCAATCGTACTGCTTTAACAGCATAGAGACGAAATATCGAAGCGCGTAAGCGCCGCGTTGCCGTCTAACGGATAAACATTGGTACGGAACCCATAGGAATGTAAATAAAATTTATACTTATTGTTAAAATCTCTATAAAATATCTGATAATTTGATGTGCATATGTCTAATGATCATTTTTGACCGCCAAATTGCATTTTTTTTACTTTTTTCATTAGATCTCCAAAACCGCTAGACCTGCCTTCATGAAAATTTGATCAGTTCTTCATCTTGTTAATACAAGTAAAATGTTTTTTGAATTATTCAAATCGAATGCTCCGTTCTCTTAAAAACTGAGTTTGGCACTTTTTGCCCCGTATCTTCGGAACGGCTACACCTGCCTTCGCCAAAAACTAATCAGCACGTCCTCTTATCAATACAAATCGAATGCCTTTTTAATTATTCAAATCGGTTGATCGGTGTTCCCGAAATCGTCGACGAAAATTTGTATCCGCACGCACACACACGCACACACACATTCATCCATTTTTTTCTAAATATTCAGAAACCTTTGAAACGTAAAGACATAGATAAACAAGTATAAAGATATATAAAAATTTTCATTTTCGATTTTTTGCGATTACTATAATAACTTGCCTTACGGGAAGTTAAAAAGTTATATTCTGTGTTGCAGTTATTAAGACTTGTCCAAGGCCTTTATGATAGCATATCTCTTATGAAATTATCTTGAACTAGAATTAAAATTAAAATTCGAATTATTTTTGATCTACAAAAAAAAATGTAAAAAAAAAAAAATTTGAAATAAAAAAACCCTTTTTCCCAAATGCAATTGTTTCGTCAATACAAGCAAAAAATTTTTTGAATCATTCAAATCGGATGCTCCGTTCTCTCAAAATCTAGCATTTTTTGCACATATCTCCAAAACGGCTCCATCTGTCTTTGCCAAAAACTAATCACCACTTCTCCTCATCATTACAAATTGAATGCTTCTTAGATCATTTAAGTCGGAATCTCCGTTCTTTCAAAAACCCGATTTCTATTTGGGGAGATGTGCTGATTAGTTTTTGGCAAAGGCAGCTCCAGTCGTTTCGGTGATGCGGAGCAAAGAATGCAGAAAATAGAAATCGAGTTTCTGAGAGAAGCGACCATCCGATTTGAATGATTCAAAAAACATTCAGTGGTGATGAAGTCTTTGGCATAAGCAGGTTCAGCCGTTTCGGAGATACGCAGCTAAATGTGCAAAAAATGGCAGTTTTTGAGAGAAATAAGCATGCGATTTGAATGATTCAAAAAACTTTCCGCTTGTGTTGACGAAACGATTGTTTTTGAAAAAGATTTTTTTTTTGGTTGAAAATTTTTTTAAGTACCAAAAAAATGATATTTTTGATTATGGAAAATAATTCGGATTATCATCAAAATTTTAATTTGGTACGGAAAGTTGCAGCAATTTGAATCCACCAGTTGAAATGTGTTTAGGATTTTGCTCAAAAAATTTTGTTCTATTCTACTAATGGATCAGTATAAAGTGGCATTAATGGATCAAAAATTGTAATTTATTTTGTTTGAAATATTACAACTGAGTACTGTTTAATAAGAAAAATGCAATTTAATAAAATTTGTAAAAATATCTGTAAATCATACACAAAATATAAAGAAAATATTTATATAAATTTAATCATAGTACTAAATATTTGAACAGTAGTAATAAAATTTACAATGCAAATAAAATATAAGTAATTCATAGATATTTCACATGGAGGGTTAGTTTCTGCTTGTCAATATTTCATTGACCTCCATCACGTTTTCTACTATGTACATTCAACTTGTGTCTCTTCAAGTTGCTCGATTGTGCAAATTCCTTATTGCATGTATCACATTTGAAAGGGCGTTCTCCTGTGTGAATACGCATGTGCCTATTCAAGTCACTCGATTGTGAGAATGGTTTACTGCATGTTTCACATTTGAAATGACACTCCTTGGTGTGAGTGATCATGTGTAATTTTACATAATGTTTCCGTATGAATGCCTGATTGCATATTTCACATTTGAAAGCGCGTTCTCCTGTGTGAATAATCATGTGCCTTTTCAAGTCACGCGATTGTGAGAATGTTTTACTGCATATTTCACATTTGAAGCGACGCTCTTCAGTGTGAGTAACCATGTGTGAACTCAGATTACCTTTTTGTGTGAATGCCTGATTGCATATTTTGCACTTGAAAGGGCGTTCTCCTGTATGAACACGCATATGTCTTGTCAAAGTGCCTTTTTCTTTGAACGTCATATGACAGATTGTGCATTCGATAGGACGTTCTGTACTATGAGAAGTCATGTGAAGTTGCAATTGTGATGAATATTTAAATGTCTTATCACATATATTGCATTTATAGTTGCCTTTTTTGTCATTTATAGGTGTGGGATCAACCATGTGCTCTTTTGAATAATTAGATTCTGAAAGTGATCTATTACGAATGTCATATTCATAACCGGGTGTCTCAATTACCTCCTGCTTGACTTCTTCCTCTATAGTCACTTCGGAATTCATAAATCTTTCCAGACAAGTTTCATCATCTTCTAAACATGCTTCAGACTTAACAATGCCTTCAAGATCAAATTCATTTTCAAGTTTAATGTCTTCTATTGAAAGTTCTAGTGGCTCAATTTTAATTTTCTTATCATTTGCAGACATAATCATTGCTTCCGACATTTTCACTGCGTATATTCAATAAATATCGGTTAGTACTACTTAATAATCTATTTTTAGAATTATCTCAAATAATATAATGAATTTAAATATACTTGAATTTGTTGTAGAAAATCTTCCACCTGTTTAAAATTATATTATCACTTTACTTTTTTTATTATATTGTTAGGGTTATAGTCGTTCAGAATTCAAGTTGACATATTGAGCATAGAGTATGTTTTGAAAAGACACGTTCAGAAGAATTAGTTTGGGGTTCTATTGTAGTCGCAAAATTGGCGCTACTGAGCCGATAAAAAGGTATTGTCAAATGTTTAGGGGGCGTCCATTAATCACGTGAGCGAGTTTTTAAGGATTTTTGGACTCCTCCTCCCCCTTGGTGATACATGGTGATATTCAAAATTAGCCCCCTAAAATCTCAGAATTATATGTTTTTTTAATTTTTTAAATGTTTAGATTTTTTTTTTTAATTCAAGAAAAAAACTAGTGGGGTGGGTGGCATCGTGCCTTAAAGCAAATTGCTGGTACTTCCCGTACCGTAACGAAATGTTCGAGGAATACTGAATGTTTTCAAATAAATTATCATAAATATTGTAACATTGTCTAATATTTATATGAATTATATAAACTGAATTGCAATGTTGAAATTATTTAAAGTATATTAGAACTATGGTCAGAATTAAAATTAAAATCTGAATTATTTTCGATATACAAAAAATTTATCTCAAAATAAAATCTAAAAATAAATCGCAAATATCGCTTATTTCTCTCAAAAACTGCCATTTTTACATATTTAGCTCCGTATCTTCGAAATGGCTGAGCCTACCTTTGCCAAAAACTAATAAACACTTCTCCCAATTATTACTCATTGAATGTTTTTTAGATCATTCAAATCGGATACTCCGTTCTCTCAAAAAGTCGATTTCTATTTTCTGCACTCTTTGCTCCGTATCCCCGAAACGGCTGGACCTACCCTTGCCAAAAACTAATCAGCTCTTTTCTCTATCGATAGGAATCGAATGTTTTTGGAACCATTCAAATCGGTTGATCCGTGCGCCCGAAAACGTGACTGGAAATTTGTATCCAAACATACATACACACACACACATCCATTTTTTCTGAGGTATGCAAAAATGTTCAGAAACCTTCAAAACGTCGAGAAATGTAAAAATTTTCAATTCCGATTTTCGGCCCATTACAATAACTTACCCTACGGGAAGTTAATAAATACACATGATATCTTCCCCCTAAAAACCTCACGTGATTTTAATAAAAATAATTATTATATATTTATATAATAGATTTTTTTTGAAAATGTTTGGATTTTTTTTTAAATTGGGTTAAAAAAAAATATACGTGATATCTTACTATACTCTTCCCTTCCCCATGTAATATTTCGTGACATTTTGTCAACCCCCCGCCCTCACCCCACGTAATTTTAATAATAATTATTATTATTATATTATATATTTATATATGAGATTTTTTTTTAAGTCAAACTTCTTTAGACGCTACTAGGGTGTAAATCCGTACAAATGCAACGGAAGTCCGTTACGCCCGAACTGTTCGTCATTCGCTCTCGATGAGATCATTTCTATACGGGTCGACTGTGATTAGTCGTCGTGTATGTGAATAGAGATCTGTCGTTGTATGCGTACCGGCATCAACGCTGTATGCGCACCGATATCAACAAGGAAATTGGCATAGATAAATAAACATTTTGAAGTTACGTCGTAGTACAAATCTTGATTTAATGAAAAATGCCTGTACCACAAGAATATTTTGCCGTGTTCCTTGAAAATAATAAAACAAATTAAACATTTGTGCCATGCACTAAATGTAAGTTTATTGATTAAAAATTATTTTTATATTATTCGTAGTTTCTATAAATCTTTCGAATTATTAAAATGGAAAACATTTTTTGGACAAGACAGATATTACAGCTGTTCAAGGAATGAGATTATATCGCCAGCAAAAAAGTAAAAAAAAAATACAAGCAGTCAATGAATGTATGTTAATTTTAATTACATGAAGTTCTTCAAAAACAATTACATGATGAGTGAAGTTGCGAAAACAATATTTGTTTAGCTGTTGTTTAATATAATCCACTGTGTGAATGATTATTATAGAATTTATCAATCAGCAATTACTTCATTTCTCTAATGAAAGTTCAAGTCCTAAATGCTAATTACAATGACAAACCGATCAGTCATATTTGAAGTATGTCTTTAATTACATTATTGTTTTTAAATATTATACATATTTTTAATACTATTATAAATATATAATTTATAATTTATCATTATATAAATGTGTATAAAGGTTGACACTAATAAATGTGTGCATCACAAATGTTACCATATTACTAATAATTATTATTCAAAATTGTTAAATGATGTATTTATTTTTACTTAAATGCCATCTTGTACATTAGCAAATAAGTTTACTTTAATCGCATTTGAACCTTAAGCGCACTGTTTTTTTGAAAATGTTTAGATTTTTTTAAAAAAAATTCAGGTAAAAAATACACTCCTCCCTTCTCCATGTGATTTTTTGTGTTTTTTTGTCAATGGATGCACCCTTACAGCCCCACTAGTTTCTGCTTATTAATATTTCATTGATCTGCATCCTGTTTCCTAATATGCAACCGTGTCATGTGGTTCTTCAAATTGCATTCCTGTGTAAAACTTTTATTGCATATATCACATTTATAAGGGCGCTCCCCAGAATGAACAAGCATGTGTGTTTGCAGATCGCTCGGTCCTGTGAATGTTTTGTTGCAAATTTTGCATTCATGAGGGTGTAGTATTTCGCAGTGTTTCTTCAAGAAACGGACTTTCTTAAAATCCTTGTTGCATATAACACATTTAAAAGGGCGCTCTCCTGTATGAGTACGCTTGTGTGCGTTCAAGTTGCCCACTTGTGCAAAACCCAGATTGCATATATCACATTTATAAGGGCGCTCTCCAGTATGGATAAGCATGTGGGTTTTTAGGTAGCTCGGTTTTTTTATTATTTTTTTGCATATTGTGCATTCACGGGAGAGTTCTATATGAGTGGACATGTGGCTTTTTAGAATGAGCAATTGTGTGAAGCCTTTAGTGCATATGTCACATTTGAAAGGGCGTTCTTCTGTATGAATACGCATGTGACTTCTTAGAGCACTTGGATGCACAAAAGTGTCTCCACATGAATTGCATGCATAGGAACGTTCTCCTGTATGTTTGAGCATGTGTTTTGCTAAATCACTTTTTTGACAGCATGCCTTATTGCATATTTCACATTTAAAAGGACATTCTTCAGAATGTATGATCATGTGCAACTTTAACCCTTTTGATAGTTTGAACGTCTTAAGACATATTTGGCATTTGAAAGGTCGTTCTGTCTTATGAGTAATAATGTGTTTTTCCAAAAGTGATAATTGTTTAAATGTCTTAAGGCATATATCACACCTATGGGAGCCTTCTTTGCTAGCACTTGGCGTGTGATTGATCATATGCTCTGTTAAATAATGCGATTCTGCAAATGATCTATCACAAATAATACATTTAAAAGGAGGCACCTGTATTATTATTGACTCTTGTTTGACTTCTTCCTCTATTGTTACATCGGAATTCATGAATCTTTCCAGACAGATTTCATCATCTCCTGAACACGATTCAGGCTTAACAATATCCTCAACTTCATCAAGCTCATCCTTAATTTCAACCTGAATCTCTTCTATTGAATATTCTGGTGGTTCAATTTTAATTTTCTGATCATTTATAGGCATAATTGTTGCTTCCGACATTTTTATATATTTTCACTGTGTATATTTAACAAATGTTAAATAGAATTAACAGGTACCAATTAAATTATTTAATAAATTATTTATACAAATATCTTAAAATTAATTATGAATTTAACTAAATTTAACTTTAGTCGTCTGACATTTGAAGCAAAGAGTATGTTTTTAGGTTTTCAGAGAGACAAGACACTCTTCTAAAATTTAGAATCTAACTTCACAACAGTTCTATATTCATCAACTGTCAACACCAAAAACGACCTTTTCAATTTTTTTAACTTCATAAAAAATCCCGCTAAAAGCTAATTTTATGTTTTCTCGACGTTTCAAGCCATTCTGAATCGAATGAGACCATATTTAGAAAAAGTATGTGTGTGTGTGTGTGTTATCAGATTTTTTTGCCGTCAATCGACCTTTTCTCAAAAACGGCTTGACCAATTGCAAAAATTTAAAAGCCATTCGATGAATCTCGATGAGGACTATTATTTGTCAGTTTTGTGCGATGATCGGCCAAGCTGTTTCTTTATAAATAGCAGAAAAGTGAAAAATTTTTCAGCTCACAATTCTGAATCAATTTTGAAAATTCAAGCACCGATTACTTTGTGATATACAGTTTATATGTAAAATATGCCTGATGGTACAGCAATTAATTGACTTTTCATAGTTTTTACTACCAAGAAAGAAGAATTAGATATTGTTGCTATAACAACCGTACAATTAGCCTCATAGAAAAATAAATACAAAAAAAGAGTGCAAAAAAGAGTTGTAGAATATGTCATTTAAGTAAAATAAATACATGTAACAATTTTGAATAATGTTACTTTTTAATATTGTAACACTCGTGATCCACACATTTTTTAATGTCTATCATTATACATATTTATATAATGAATTGTAAATTATATATTAATAATAGCATTAAAAATATGTAATATATATTTAAAAACAATAATGTAATTAAATAATGTCATACTTCAAATACGACATGATCGGTTTGTCATTGTAGCATTAGCATTTAGGACTTGAACCTTCACTAGACAAATGAAGTAATTGCTGAATAATAATAATTCTATAATATTCATTCACACAGTGGATTGTGTTAAATAACGCTTAAACAAATATTGTTTTCACAATTTCACACATTATGTAATAATTGTGTTTGAAGAACTTCATGTAATTAAAATTAACATACATTCATTGATTGTTTGTTTTTTCTTCACTTTTTCGCTGGCGATACAGTCTCATTCTTTGAGTAGCTGTAATATCCATCTTGCCTAAAAAATTCATTTCTAAAAATATATAGTAACCACGAATAATACAAATTATTTCAATAAACTTCCGTTTCTTACACAGCACGGATTTTTCATTTGTTTTTTTTATTTTCGCTATAATTATTTACTGAAGACGGGATAAATTATTCTACCAATTCAAAGATGTTTTATTAAATCAAGATTTCTACTAGGACCAGGGCTGGATAAAAAGTTTGGGGGCATTGCACTCATTACGGCACGAATCATTGGCACTCGACTCGGCCGTAACGCTCTTCCGTTGCATTTGCACTGATTTACACCCTAGTCGTGCCTAAAGGAGTTTTACTAAGAATATTGAATAATTGAAGAACAAAAATAGTAATGTTTTGAATAAAACAAAAAAAAAATAGCATTTGTACTATGTATTGATATTTTTAAACAATAACATACAAGGCACTGGTTAGGAGTAACAACCATAGTTGTAACTGAAATATATATTAAATAAATTGCATTTAATATCCTGTGTATCAATATAAGTTGTGTTATGGATAAGGATTATTAGGTCGGGCTGTTTCTAGACTGATTCAACAGTTGACTTTTTAATTCCAGTTTGTTCTCTAGTATGTTTTCTTTCATGTCGCATTAATATAGGTTTTGTTTTGAACGTTTTATTGCATATGTCACATAGATAAGGTCGTTCTTCACTATGCACTGATAAATGCGTTATTAAATTACCTGAATGTGAAAATGTTTTATTGCATATTTTGCACTCATATGGTCGTTCTCCAGTATGTACTGTTTTATGTTGCATTAATATAGGTTTTGTTCTGAATGTTTTATTACATATTTCACATGCATAAGGTCGTTCTTCAGTATGCACTGATAAATGCTCTCTTAAAATACTCGACCGTAAAAATCTTTTATTGCATATGTTGCACTCATGAGGCCTTTCTTCAGTGTGACTGATTTCATGTTGTTTTAAATTATTTTTTGTTTTGAATGTTTTATTGCATGTCTCACATTCATAAGGTCGTTCTTCACTATGCACTGATAAATGTGTTACTAAATTACCTATATTTGAAAATGTTTTATTGCATATTTTGCACTCATTACAGCGTTCTCCAGTATGTACTGTTTTATGTTGCATTAATATAGGTTTTGTTCTAAATGTTTTATTACATATTTCACTTGCGTAAGGTCGTTCTTCAGTATGCACTGATAAATGCTCTCTTAAAATACTTGGCCGTGAAAATCTTTTATTGCATATGTTGCACTCATGAGGCCTTTCTTCAGTGTGAATGATTTCATGTTGTTTTAAATTATTTTTTGTTTTGAATGTTTTATTGCATGTCTCACATTCATAAGGTCGTTCTTCACTATGCACTGATAAATGTGTTACTAAATTACCTATATTTGAAAATGTTTTATTGCATATTTTGCACTCATTACAGCGTTCTCCAGTATGTACTGTTTTATGTTGCATTAATATAGGTTTTGTTCTAAATGTTTTATTACATATTTCACATGCGTAAGGTCGTTCTTCAGTATGCACTGATAAATGCTCTCTTAAAATACTTGGCCGTGAAAATCTTTTATTGCATATGTTGCACTCATGAGGCCTTTCTTCAGTGTGAATCATTTCATGTTGTTTTAAATTATTTTTTCTTTTAAATGTTTTATTGCATGTCTCACATTCATAAGGTCGTTCTTCACTATGCACTGATAAATGTGCTATTAAATTACCTATATTTGAAAATGTTTTATTGCATATTTTGCACTCATTACAGCGTTCTCCAGTATGTACTGTTTTATGTTGCATTAATATAGGTTTTGTTCTGAATGTTTTATTACATATTTCACATGCGTAAGGTCGTTCTTCAGTATGCACTGATAAATGCTCTCTTAAAATACTTGGCCGTGAAAATCTTTTATTGCATATGTTGCACTCATGAGGCCTTTCTTCAGTGTGAATCATTTCATGTTGTTTTAAATTATTTTTTCTTTTAAATGTTTTATTGCATATTTTGCACTCATTACGGCGTTCTCCAGAATGGACGGCTTTATGTTGTTTTAACATTTTTTTCATTCTGAATGTTTTATTACATATTTCACATGCGTAAGGACGTTCACCTGTATGCACTGATAAATGCTGTCTTAAATTACTTGACTGTGAAAATCTTTTATTGCATATTTTGCACTCATAAGGCCGCTCTCCAGTATGGATCCTTTCATGTTTTTTTAAGTTACCTTTTTCTACAAATGTTTTACTGCATGATTTACATTTGTATTTCAACTTACTAGTTGTCTTATCTTTTCCTGAAACTTTGTCAAATGTTTTGTTTGTACTATCGACTATCGTACTTGATTCACTGATCTCTTCGTTACATAGGGAAGAATTTTCATCTAATACAGTTTTGTTTGTACTAGTCACGTCATATTGGTCATCAATCGTCTCTTGTTTTATTTCCCCGTCAATTGTAACCTCAGATTTTAGAAATTGCTGCAGACATATATCATCATTATCCGTATACAAATCGGATGTATTTTCATAATCATCAAATTCCTGCTTCACTTGAGGATAATCATCGATCGGTTCCGTTTTAATTGTTTTGTTTAAATTTGTTTCTTCAAACATGTTTGGAGTTTGTAGGTTATAATAAACAAACTGGTGATAAGTTCTTAAAAATTGGGAAGTCTAAGTGTATAATAATATATGTGTTACAATATTTACTAATTCGTTTATTGTTTAATATGATATAATGCTAACACTGACCTTTTTACTAAATTTATCTTCGAATTTAACTTTAATAATTCCATAAACCACTTTGACATTTCTCCTCCATTTTGCATTTATAAACAACAGATCAAGCTGAAGTTAAACACAAATCAGCTGTGTGTTTTTCGGCGGCAAAATTTGAAATCCGAAATTATTATTAGCTCAAACTACAAATTGCAATCTAAAAATCCATCATTAACAAATAAAAAAACTAATTGGGAATTATTTTCTAAATATATTGATGACAATTTATGCTGCAAAGTACCTCTAAAAAGTACAGATTATATTGATAATGCAATAGGTCATAGGTGGGGAACCTGCGGCCTCCGGGAGGTTCTTGTGCGGCCCCTTCCGTCTAGTACGGCCATGTCCAACCTGCGGCCCGCGGGCCGCATGCGGCCCGATGGCGATTTTTGTGCGGCCCCATGACAAACAACAATCGCACAAATTATTATTTTCAATTTGAATAAATAAAATAATTTTTGTAAAGGCTAATATAGAAGTCTGAACACTACTTCAACCGAAAGTAATGGTCATTAATCGAATGAATAGATGGCGATATGATACTCTATGGATAGCGCTTGACAGATAACGACAAATAATTGTCAACGCAACGGACAACGGGAGCCTAGCGGCTCTATGGACAAGTGGGCAACACTAGTTCACGAGTCATTCAGCAGTCTATAAGTCCATATGATTGTAATCGTGGGGAGTTATTTTCAAAAAAATGTTCATATTACGATTATTTTAAAATAAAGAATGTTCAAACAGTTTTAAAATACAAAAAAAAATTTTTTTCAAAAAGTCCACTTTTTTCAATTATTTCAAGATTCTCAAAAATCTAATTTTATCAAAGTTTTCAAAAATATTAAAGCTTTTAAAAGTTTGGAATTACGGTACGACAAGTTCCATCAAATTGCCTTAAGGCGCGATGCCATGCACCACTAGTTTTCCAGATTTGTTGCGGCCCAGTGCCTTGTATATTCCTAAATTTTGGCCCAAAGAGTAATTTAGGTTGGACATCGCTGGTCTAGTACAAAATAGCAGAGTTACTTTCAAACAATTATTGTACATCAACGTTATGACAGTTCCGCCAAAAATCTCACCAAAAACAGTCATATTGTAACATGACATCAGATTACTAGCCTGAAACACAGACTCTTAGGCAGATACAAAATAGAGATGTAATATATTACATCTTTCGATTTCGCAAGGCATCGCCTTTTATATGATTCAAGAAGTATTATAAAAAAATTAACACTGCAAAAGAATCGTTGAAGATTTTTATGCGTATCCGTAATAAAATGATAAAAATTTATACTTCTCGCAACCAAAAGCAAATCCGCAGCTTTGGCGGAGATCGGAGCAACCAGATTTTATCTACATATATTGGAAAGAGTTAACGTTGCGTTTAATGCATTAATCCTTTTTTTGTTATGATAACTATATTGTCATTCGAATACTCTTACTTCGGAACTTCCATTATTTGTATTTAATAGACAAAATATAAGAGCTTATGAATTGGACCATGACGTTTATAAAAGTTTACATGAAAAATAATTAAACAGAGTTTAATAAGGGGAGTTAGATTGAAGGATCTGTTCTCATATTACTAATAGTAAGAATGTTATAAACCAAACAGCAAAGTTAAAATAATCTATCTCAAATAAATTTAAAATTAAAATTTGAATGATTATTGATATTCAAAGAATATAGTTCCCCAAAATTAAAAAAATAATGTACATTTTTTTTTGTTTTTCCCAAAAATAATTGTTCCGTCAATACAAGCAAAAGGGTTTTTGAATCATTCAAATCAGATATTTCGTTCTCTCAAAAACTGCAATTTTTTGCACATTTACCTCGGTATCTCCAAAACGGCTGGGCCTGCCTTTGCCAAAAACGAATCACCACTTCTACCCGTCATGGTCATGAACAGACAAATCACTTAAGTAGGACTCCATATGTTTATTTTTTAAATCAAAATTGTTTAAGTTACTTTATAGCTTTACTCAGTTTAGCTTTGTCATCCGGAAATTGAGTATTTTGCCACTTTTGCCAGTTTTCTTTTACAGGCTATGAGTCTTTAAGCTTCGAGTGGACAGAAAAATCGCTCAACAATATCATTTGTGGGTGTTGAATTGCGAGCCGCATCAGTGATATTTTTATTGAGAATACCTATTCAGAGGTGGGGAACCTTTTTGCCATTAGAGGCCGCACTTAAATTAGGCAGCAATGAAAGAGGCCGCATAAGCTGATTGACCTAAAAAAGTGACTTATGTGAAATTACTAACTTCCCGAAGGAGAAGTTAATCTTTTCATCAAAAAATCCGATTCGCTAATTTTATGTTTTCTCGACGTTTCAAGCCATTCTGAATCGAATGAGACCAAATTTGGAAAAAGTATGTGTATGTGTGTGTGTGAGTGTGAACAGATTTTTTGCCGTAAATCGACGTTTTCTCCAAAACGGATGGACCGATTTCAAAAATTTAAAAGCCATTCGATGTATCTCGATAAGGACTAGCGTTTCTGAGTTTCGTGCGACGATCGGCTGGGCCGTTTCTTTCTAAATTGCAGAAAAGTGAAAAAATTTTTGTCCACGTTTTAGCCCGCAATTCTGAATCGATTTTCAAAATTCAAAAAACCGTTCGATAGATATTGGTTGGAATCGTGCTGATTAGTTTTTGGTAAAGATCGGCCGGGCCGTTTTCTTGTAATGAAGTTTTTTTAAAAAAAAATTCGACGATTTTTATATTATTTTTTGACGGTAGATGCCATAGTCTTCTAGATCATACTAAACTATTACGGCCCCACGACAACTCGTTTAGCTTTAAAAATTCGTCAAAGTTTGCAGAAATTAGTATGGTCTTTTGGCATTTGTCAAAATTAGAACTTCCATCGAGGTTTGCTCCAAACGCCTGAACCGATTGCAGAAATTTAAAAACCATTTGATGTATCTCGATGAGGATTATCGTTTCTCAGTTTTATGCGACGATCGGCCGAGCCGTTTCTTAGTAATTTGGAAAAAAGTGTTAAACTTTTGGTCCACATTTGTGCTGATACTACCGAATCGATATTAAAAAATCAAAAATTGTTCGAAAGATATTAGTTGGGAATGATACTCATTAGTTTTAGGTGAAAATCTACTGAGTCGTTTTCTTGTAATTAACTGTTGAAAAAAAATTAAGCCGATTTTTGGCGTTATATATCATGGTCTTATTGAACTTACTGAAATATTATTGCCTTACGACAAGTAGTTTAGTTTTAAAAATTTAGGAAAGTTTGAGAAAATGAGTAGCTCTTTTGACATTTGTTACTTGGTATAACGATAGAGTATCTTGTCTTAATGAACATGATACACAATTAAAGTCCTACAAAAAACTGGCTCAATTGTAAAAATTATTGATTTTGAAAATTTGCTTTTAAAAAACACTCCGACCGGGTGACTTGTTCGATTTTCAAAAAATTCACTTTGAATACTTTTAACAACTCATAAATTAATTTATCTATCATGGATTAAGTCGATTATTTACAGAAATCGGGAAGTTCATGTAACTTGCCTCAAGGCAAATACTAATACCAACTAGTTTGGCTTTGGCTTTTGCTTGGCAAATGAGCAATTTATGACAAAATGACCAATAAATGTCGAGATGTAAATTTCTGGGTGTCGAAGGAAATCGAACTGAATTTCATTCATTTTTTTAAAGATTGGAAAAAAAGTTGGTATGTTTCTAACGTATGTAATGAGATAAAATCTACTTCGTTTCGATAAAATCGAATTTTAGTTCGTTTTAATTTTATTTAAACATTCATTTTTTATATAAAAATGATATTAAAGTCTTTTGATTTGAATTTGATTTTCATATTCTTATTGTTACATAATTATTTGAAATAAAAAATTATATATTTTCTTATACGATTGAACTCACTGATAGATTTTTATTTTGCAAACTAAGGTGTAAAGGTTAATTTAGAGAATTTCGGGCTCTGAAAAAACCAGATTAAATTCATTTGTGAACTTTCGGTATGAATATTCCTACTTGTTGTCATTCATGACAATATAGTTATCATAACAAAAAAAGGATTAATGCATTAAACGCAACGTTAACTCTTTCCAATATATGTAGATAAAATCTGGTTGCTCCGATCTCCGCCAAAGCTGCGGATTTGCTTTTGGTTGCGAGAAGTATAAATTTTTATCATTTTATTACGGATACGCATAAAAATCTTCAACGATTCTTTTGCAGTGTTAATTTTTATAATACTTCTTGAATCATATAAAAGGCGATGCCTTGCGAAATCGAAAGATGTAATATATTACATCTCTATTTTGTATCTGCCTAAGAGTCTGTGTTTCAGGCTAGTAATCTGATGTCATGTTACAATATGACTGTTTTTGGTGAGATTTTTGGCGGAACTGTCATAACGTGATGTACAATAATTGTTTGAAAGTAACTCTGCTATTTTGTACTAGACCAGCGATGTCCAACCTAAATTACTCTTTGGGCCAAAATTTAGGAATATACAAGGCACTGGGCCGCAACAAATCTGGAAAACTAGTGGTGCATGGCATCGCGCCTTAAGGCAATTTGATGGAACTTGTCGTACCGTAATTCCAAACTTTTAAAAGCTTTAATATTTTTGAAAACTTTGATAAAATTAGATTTTTGAGAATCTTGAAATAATTGAAAAAAGTGGACTTTTTTGAAAAAATTTTTTTTTGTATTTTAAAACTGTTGAACATTCTTTATTTTAAAATAATCGTAATATGAACATTTTTTGAAAATAACTCCCCACGATTACAATCATATGGACTTATAGACTGCTGAATGACTCGTGAACTAGTGTTGCCACTTGTCCATAGAGCCGCTAGGCTCCGTTGTCCGTTGCGTTGACAATTATTTGTCGTTATCTGTCAAGCGCTATCCATAGAGTATCATATCGCCATCTATTCATTCGATTAATGACCATTACTTTCGGTTGAAGTAGTGTTCAGACTTCTATATTAGCCTTTACAAAAATTATTTTATTTATTCAAATTGAAAAATAAATTTGTGCGATTGTTGTTTGTCATGGGGCCGCACAAAAATCGCCATCGGGCCGCATGCGGCCCGCGGGCCGCAGGTTGGACATGGCCGTACTAGACGGCAAGGGGCCGCACAAGAACCTCCCGGAGGCCGCAGGTTCCCCACCTATGACCTATTGCATTATCAATATAATCTGTACTTTTTAGAGGTACTTTGCAGCATAAATTGTCATCAATATATTTAGAAAATAATTCCCAATTAGTTTTTTTATTTGTTAATGATGGATTTTTAGATTGCAATTTGTAGTTTGAGCTAATAATAATTTCGGATTTCAAATTTTGCCGCCGAAAAACACACAGCTGATTTGTGTTTAACTTCAGCTTGATCTGTTGTTTATAAATGCAAAATGGAGGAGAAATGTCAAAGTGGTTTATGGAATTATTAAAGTTAAATTCGAAGATAAATTTAGTAAAAAGGTCAGTGTTAGCATTATATCATATTAAACAATAAACGAATTAGTAAATATTGTAACACATATATTATTATACACTTAGACTTCCCAATTTTTAAGAACTTATCACCAGTTTGTTTATTATAACCTACAAACTCCAAACATGTTTGAAGAAACAAATTTAAACAAAACAAATTAAAACGGAACCGATCGATGATATCCTCAAGTGAAGCAGGAATTTGATGATTATGAAAATACATCCGATTTGTATACGGATAATGATGATATATGTCTGCAGCAATTTCTAAAATCTGAGGTTACAATTGACGGGGAAATAAAACAAGAGACGATTGATGACCAATATGACGTGACTAGTACAAACAAAACTGTATTAGATGAAAATTCTTCCCTATGTAACGAAGAGATCAGTGAATCAAGTACGATAGTCGATAGTACAAACAAAACATTTGACAAAGTTTCAGGAAAAGATAAGACAACTAGTAAGTTGAAATACAAATGTAAATCATGCAGTAAAACATTTGTAGAAAAAGGTAACTTAAAAAAACATGAAAGGATCCATACTGGAGAGCGGCCTTATGAGTGCAAAATATGCAATAAAAGATTTTCACAGTCAAGTAATTTAAGACAGCATTTATCAGTGCATACAGGTGAACGTCCTTACGCATGTGAAATATGTAATAAAACATTCAGAATGAAAAAAAGTTAAAACAACATAAAGCCGTCCATTCTGGAGAACGCCGT
Source organism: Ctenocephalides felis (assembly GCF_003426905.1). Lineage (NCBI taxonomy): Eukaryota > Metazoa > Arthropoda > Insecta > Siphonaptera > Pulicidae > Ctenocephalides > Ctenocephalides felis. Next base: position 88,297,445 of record NW_020536999.1, read on the forward strand.
AATGAGTGCAAAATATGCAATAAAACATTTAAAAGAAAAAATAATTTAAAACAACATGAAATGATTCACACTGAAGAAAGGCCTCATGAGTGCAAACATATGCAATAAAAGATTTTCACGGCCAAGTATTTTAAGAGAGCATTTATCAGTGCATACTGAAGAACGACCTTACGCATGTGAATATGTAATAAAACATTCAGAACAAAACCTATATTAATGCAACATAAAACAGACATACTGGAGACACGCTGTAATGAGTGCAAAATATGCATA
>NW_020536999.1:88298717-88324809 GCF_003426905.1 Ctenocephalides felis
AAAATACTTGGCCGTGAAAATCTTTTATTGCATATGTTGCACTCATGAGGCCTTTCTTCAGTGTGAATCATTTCATGTTGTTTTAAATTATTTTTTCTTTTAAATGTTTTATTGCATATTTTGCACTCATTACGGCGGTCTCCAGAATGGACGGCTTTATGTTGTTTTAACATTTTTTTCATTCTGAATGTTTTATTACATATTCACATGCGTAAGGACGTTCACCTGTATGCACTGATAAATGCTGTCTTAAATTACTTGACTGTGAAAATCTTTTATTGCATATTTTGCACTCATAAGGCCGCTCTCCAGTATGGATCCTTTCAGTTTTTTTAAGTTACCTTTTTCTACAAATGTTTTACTGCATGATTACATTTGTATTTCAACTTACTAGTTGTCTTATCTTTTCCTGAAACTTTGTCAAATGTTTTGTTTGTACTATCGACTATCGTACTTGATTCACTGATCTCTTCGTTACATAGGGAAGAATTTCATCTAATACAGTTTTGTTGTACTAGTCACGTCATATTGGTCAATCAATCGTCTATTTGTTTTATTTTCCCCGTCAATTGTAACCTCAGATTTTAGAATGATTGCAGACATATATCATCATTATCCGTATACAAATCGGATGTATTTTATAATCATCAAATTCCTGCTTCACTTGAGGATAATCATCGATCGGTTCCGTTTTAATTGTTTTGTTTAAATTGTTTCTTCAAACATGTTTGGAGGTTGTAGGTTTAATAAACAAACTGGTGATAAGTTCTTAAAAATTGGGAAGTCTAAGTGTATAATAATATATGTGTTACAATAATATACTAATTCGTTTATTGTTTAATATGATATAATGCTAACACTGACCTTTTTACTAAATTTATCTTCGAATTTAACTTTAATAATTCCATAAACCACTTTGACATTTCTCCTCCATTTTGCATTTATAAACAACAGATCAAGCTGAAGTTAAACACAAATCAGCTGTGTGTTTTTCGGCGGCAAAATTTGAAATCCGAAATTATTATTAGCTCAAACTACAAATTGCAATCTAAAAATCCATCATTAACAATAAAAAAACTAATTGGGAATTATTTTCTAAATATATTGATGACAATTTATGCTGCAAAGTACCTCTAAAAAGTACAGATTATATTGATAATGCAATAGGTCATAGGTGGGGAACCTGCGGCCTCCGGGAGGTTCTTGTGCGGCCCCTTTCCGTCTAGTACGGCCATGTCCAACCTGCGGCCCGCGGGCCGCATGCGGCCCGATGGCGATTTTTGTGCGGCCCCATGACAAACAACAATCGCACAAATTATTATTTTCAATTTGAATAAATAAAATAATTTTTGTAAAGGCTAATATAGAAGTCTGAACACTACTTCAACCGAAAGTAATGGTCATTAATCGAATGAATAGATGGCGATATGATACTCTATGGATAGCGCTTGACAGATAACGACAAATAATTGTCAACGCAACGGACAACGGGAGCCTAGCGGCTCTATGGACAAGTGGGCAACACTAGTTCACGAGTCATTCAGCAGTCTATAAGTCCATATGATTGTAATCGTGGGGAGTTATTTTCAAAAAAAATGTTCATATTACGATTATTTTAAAATAAAGAATGTTAAACAGTTTTAAAATACAAAAAAAATTTTTTTCAAAAAAGTCCACTTTTTCAATTATTTCAAGATTCTCAAAAATCTAATTTTATCAAAGTTTTCAAAAATATTAAAGCTTTAAAAGTTTGGAATTACGGTACGACAAGTTCCATCAAATTGCCTTAAGGCGCGATGCCATGCACCACTAGTTTTCCAGATTTGTTGCGGCCCAGTGCCTTGTATATTCCTAAATTTTGGCCCAAAGAGTAATTTAGGTTGGACATCGCTGGTCTAGTACAAATAGCAGAGTTACTTTCAAACAATTATTGTACATCAACGTTATGACAGTTCCGCCAAAAATCTCACCAAAAACAGTCATATTGTAACATGACATCAGATTACTAGCCTGAACACAGACTCTTAGGCAGATACAAAATAGAGATGTAATATATTACATCTTTCGATTTCGCAAGGCATCGCCTTTTATATGATTCAAGAAGTATTATAAAAAAATTAACACTGCAAAAGAATCGTTGAAGATTTTTATGCGTATCCGTAATAAAATGATAAAAATTTATACTTCTCGCAACCAAAAGCAAATCCGCAGCTTTGGCGGAGATCGGAGCAACCAGATTTTATCTACATATATTGGAAAGAGTTAACGTTGCGTTTAATGCATTAATCCTTTTTTTGTTATGATAACTATATTGTCATTCGAATACTCTTACTTCGGAACTTCCATTATTTGTATTTAATAGACAAAATATAAGAGCTTATGAATTGGACCATGACGTTTATAAAAGTTTACATGAAAAATAATTAAACAGAGTTTAATAAGGGGAGTTAGATTGAAGGATCTGTTCTCATATTACTAATAGTAAGAATGTTATAAACCAAACAGCAAAGTTAAAATAATCTATCTCAAATAAATTTAAAATTAAAATTTGAATGATTATTGATATTCAAAGAATATAGTTCCCCAAAATTAAAAAAATAATGTACATTTTTTTTTGTTTTTCCCAAAAATAATTGTTCCGTCAATACAAGCAAAAGGGTTTTTGAATCATTCAAATCAGATATTTCGTTCTCTCAAAAACTGCAATTTTTTGCACATTTACCTCGGTATCTCCAAAACGGCTGGGCTGCCTTTGCCAAAAACGAATCACCACTTCTACCCGTCATGGTCATGAACAGACAAATCACTTAAGTAGGACTCCATATGTTTATTTTTTAAATCAAATTGTTAAGTTACTTTATAGCTTTACTCAGTTAGCTTTGTCATCCGGAAATTGAGTATTTTGCCACTTTTGCCAGTTTTCTTTTACAGGCTATGAGTCTTTAAGCTTCGAGTGGACAGAAAAATCGCTCAACAATATCATTTGTGGGTGTTGAATTGCGAGCCGCATCAGTGATATTTTTATTGAGAATACTATTCAGAGGTGGGGAACCTTTTTGCCATTAGAGGCCGCACTTAAATTAGCAGCAATGAAAGAGGCCGCATAAGCTGATTGACCTAAAAAGTGACTTATGTGAAATTACTAACTTCCCGAAGGAGAAGTTAATCTTTTCATCAAAAAATCCGATTCGCTAATTTTATGTTTTCTCGACGTTTCAAGCCATTCTGAATCGAATGAGACCAAATTTGGAAAAAGTATGTGTATGTGTGTGTGTGAGTGTGAACAGATTTTTTGCCGTAAATCGACGTTTTCTCCAAAACGGATGGACCGATTTCAAAAATTTAAAAGCCATTCGATGTATCTCGATAAGGACTAGCGTTTCTGAGTTTCGTGCGACGATCGGCTGGGCCGTTTCTTTCTAAATTGCAGAAAAGTGAAAAAATTTTTGTCCACGTTTTAGCCCGCAATTCTGAATCGATTTTCAAAATTCAAAAACCGTTCGATAGATATTGGTTGGGAATCGTGCTGATTAGTTTTTGGTAAAGATCGGCCGGGCCGTTTTCTTGTAATGAAGTTTTTTTAAAAAAAAATTCGACGATTTTTATTATTATTTTTTTGACGGTAGATGCCATAGTCTTCTAGATCATACTAAACTATTACGGCCCCCACGACAACTCGTTTAGCTTTAAAAATTCGTCAAAGTTTGCAGAAATTAGTATGGTCTTTTTGGCATTTGTCAAAATTAGAACTTCCATCGAGGTTTGCTCCAAAACGCCTGAACCGATTGCAGAAATTTAAAAACCATTTGATGTATCTCGATGAGGATTATCGTTTCTCAGTTTTATGCGACGATCGGCCGAGCCGTTTCTTAGTAATTTGGAAAAAAGTGTTAAACTTTTGGTCCACATTTGTGCTGATACTACCGAATCGATATTAAAAAATCAAAAATTGTTCGAAAGATATTAGTTGGGAATGATACTCATTAGTTTTAGGTGAAAATCTACTGAGTCGTTTTCTTGTAATTAACTGTTGAAAAAAAATTAAGCCGATTTTTGGCGTTATATATCATGGTCTTATTGAACTTACTGAAATATTATTGCCTTACGACAAGTAGTTTAGTTTTAAAAATTTAGGAAAGTTTGAGAAAATGAGTAGCTCTTTTGACATTTGTTACTTGGTATAACGATAGAGTATCTTGTCTTAATGAACATGATACACAATTAAAGTCCTACAAAAAACTGGCTCAATTGTAAAAATTATTGATTTTTGAAAATTTGCTTTTAAAAAACACTCCGACCGGGTTGACTTGTTCGATTTTCAAAAAATTCACTTTGAATACTTTTAACAACTCATAAATTAATTTATCTATCATGGATTAAGTCGATTATTTACAGAAATCGGGAAGTTCATGTAACTTGCCTCAAGGCAAAATACTAATACCAACTAGTTTGGCTTTGGCTTTTGCTTGGCAAATGAGCAATTTATGACAAAATGACCAATAAATGTCGAGATGTAAAATTTCTGGGTGTCGAAGGAAATCGAACTGAATTTCATTCATTTTTTTTAAAGATTGGAAAAAAAGTTGGTATGTTTCTAACGTATGTAATGAGATAAAATCTACTTCGTTTCGATAAAATCGAATTTTAGTTCGTTTTAATTTTATTTAAACATTCATTTTTTATATAAAAATGATATTAAAGTCTTTTGATTTGAATTTGATTTTCATATTCTTATTGTTACATAATTATTTGAAATAAAAAATTATATATTTTTCTTATACGATTGAACTCACTGATAGATTTTTATTTTGCAAACTAAGGTGTTAAAGGTTAATTTAGAGAATTTCGGGCTCTGAAAAAACCAGATTAAATTCATTTGTGAACTTTCGGTATGAATATTCCTACTTGTTGTCATTCATGACAATATAGTTATCATAACAAAAAAAGGATTAATGCATTAAACGCAACGTTAACTCTTTCCAATATATGTAGATAAAATCTGGTTGCTCCGATCTCCGCCAAAGCTGCGGATTTGCTTTTGGTTGCGAGAAGTATAAATTTTTATCATTTTATTACGGATACGCATAAAAATCTTCAACGATTCTTTTGCAGTGTTAATTTTTTTATAATACTTCTTGAATCATATAAAAGGCGATGCCTTGCGAAATCGAAAGATGTAATATATTACATCTCTATTTTGTATCTGCCTAAGAGTCTGTGTTTCAGGCTAGTAATCTGATGTCATGTTACAATATGACTGTTTTTGGTGAGATTTTTGGCGGAACTGTCATAACGTTGATGTACAATAATTGTTTGAAAGTAACTCTGCTATTTTGTACTAGACCAGCGATGTCCAACCTAAATTACTCTTTGGGCCAAAATTTAGGAATATACAAGGCACTGGGCCGCAACAAATCTGGAAAACTAGTGGTGCATGGCATCGCGCCTTAAGGCAATTTGATGGAACTTGTCGTACCGTAATTCCAAACTTTTAAAAGCTTTAATATTTTTGAAAACTTTGATAAAATTAGATTTTTGAGAATCTTGAAATAATTGAAAAAAGTGGACTTTTTTGAAAAAATTTTTTTTTTGTATTTTAAAACTGTTTGAACATTCTTTATTTTAAAATAATCGTAATATGAACATTTTTTTGAAAATAACTCCCCACGATTACAATCATATGGACTTATAGACTGCTGAATGACTCGTGAACTAGTGTTGCCCACTTGTCCATAGAGCCGCTAGGCTCCCGTTGTCCGTTGCGTTGACAATTATTTGTCGTTATCTGTCAAGCGCTATCCATAGAGTATCATATCGCCATCTATTCATTCGATTAATGACCATTACTTTCGGTTGAAGTAGTGTTCAGACTTCTATATTAGCCTTTACAAAAATTATTTTATTTATTCAAATTGAAAATAATAATTTGTGCGATTGTTGTTTGTCATGGGGCCGCACAAAAATCGCCATCGGGCCGCATGCGGCCCGCGGGCCGCAGGTTGGACATGGCCGTACTAGACGGCAAGGGGCCGCACAAGAACCTCCCGGAGGCCGCAGGTTCCCCACCTATGACCTATTGCATTATCAATATAATCTGTACTTTTTAGAGGTACTTTGCAGCATAAATTGTCATCAATATATTTAGAAAATAATTCCCAATTAGTTTTTTTATTTGTTAATGATGGATTTTTAGATTGCAATTTGTAGTTTGAGCTAATAATAATTTCGGATTTCAAATTTTGCCGCCGAAAAACACACAGCTGATTTGTGTTTAACTTCAGCTTGATCTGTTGTTTATAAATGCAAAATGGAGGAGAAATGTCAAAGTGGTTTATGGAATTATTAAAGTTAAATTCGAAGATAAATTTAGTAAAAAGGTCAGTGTTAGCATTATATCATATTAAACAATAAACGAATTAGTAAATATTGTAACACATATATTATTATACACTTAGACTTCCCAATTTTTAAGAACTTATCACCAGTTTGTTTATTATAACCTACAAACTCCAAACATGTTTGAAGAAACAAATTTAAACAAAACAATTAAAACGGAACCGATCGATGATTATCCTCAAGTGAAGCAGGAATTTGATGATTATGAAAATACATCCGATTTGTATACGGATAATGATGATATATGTCTGCAGCAATTTCTAAAATCTGAGGTTACAATTGACGGGGAAATAAAACAAGAGACGATTGATGACCAATATGACGTGACTAGTACAAACAAAACTGTATTAGATGAAAATTCTTCCCTATGTAACGAAGAGATCAGTGAATCAAGTACGATAGTCGATAGTACAAACAAAACATTTGACAAAGTTTCAGGAAAAGATAAGACAACTAGTAAGTTGAAATACAAATGTAAATCATGCAGTAAAACATTTGTAGAAAAAGGTAACTTAAAAAAACATGAAAGGATCCATACTGGAGAGCGGCCTTATGAGTGCAAAATATGCAATAAAAGATTTTCACAGTCAAGTAATTTAAGACAGCATTTATCAGTGCATACAGGTGAACGTCCTTACGCATGTGAAATATGTAATAAAACATTCAGAATGAAAAAAATGTTAAAACAACATAAAGCCGTCCATTCTGGAGAACGCCGTAATGAGTGCAAAATATGCAATAAAACATTTAAAAGAAAAAATAATTTAAAACAACATGAAATGATTCACACTGAAGAAAGGCCTCATGAGTGCAACATATGCAATAAAAGATTTTCACGGCCAAGTATTTTAAGAGAGCATTTATCAGTGCATACTGAAGAACGACCTTACGCATGTGAAATATGTAATAAAACATTCAGAACAAAACCTATATTAATGCAACATAAAACAGTACATACTGGAGAACGCTGTAATGAGTGCAAAATATGCAATAAAACATTTTCAAATATAGGTAATTTAATAGCACATTTATCAGTGCATAGTGAAGAACGACCTTATGAATGTGAGACATGCAATAAAACATTAAAAGAAAAAATAATTTAAAACAACATGAAATGATTCACACTGAAGAAAGGCCTCATGAGTGCAACATATGCAATAAAAGATTTTCACGGCCAAGTATTTTAAGAGAGCATTTATCAGTGCATACTGAAGAACGACCTTACGCATGTGAAATATGTAATAAAACATTTAGAACAAAACCTATATTAATGCAACATAAAACAGTACATACTGGAGAACGCTGTAATGAGTGCAAAATATGCAATAAAACATTTTCAAATATAGGTAATTTAGTAACACATTTATCAGTGCATAGTGAAGAACGACCTTATGAATGTGAGACATGCAATAAAACATTCAAAACAAAAAATAATTTAAAACAACATGAAATCATTCACACTGAAGAAAGGCCTCATGAGTGCAACATATGCAATAAAAGATTTTCACGGCCAAGTATTTTAAGAGAGCATTTATCAGTGCATACTGAAGAACGACCTTACGCATGTGAAATATGTAATAAAACATTTAGAACAAAACCTATATTAATGCAACATAAAACAGTACATACTGGAGAACGCTGTAATGAGTGCAAAATATGCAATAAAACATTTTCAAATATAGGTAATTTAGTAACACATTTATCAGTGCATAGTGAAGAACGACCTTATGAATGTGAGACATGCAATAAAACATTCAAAACAAAAAATAATTTAAAACAACATGAAATCAGTCACACTGAAGAAAGGCCTCATGAGTGCAACATATGCAATAAAAGATTTTTACGGTCGAGTATTTTAAGAGAGCATTTATCAGTGCATACTGAAGAACGACCTTATGCATGTGAAATATGTAATAAAACATTCAGAACAAAACCTATATTAATGCAACATAAAACAGTACATACTGGAGAACGACCATATGAGTGCAAAATATGCAATAAAACATTTTCACATTCAGGTAATTTAATAACGCATTTATCAGTGCATAGTGAAGAACGACCTTATCTATGTGACATATGCAATAAAACGTTCAAAACAAAACCTATATTAATGCGACATGAAAGAAAACATACTAGAGAACAAACTGGAATTAAAAAGTCAACTGTTGAATCAGTCTAGAAACAGCCCGACCTAATAATCCTTATCCATTACACAACTTATATTGATACACAGGATATTAAATGCAATTTATTTAATATATATTTCAGTTACAACTATGGTTGTTACTCCTAACCAGTGCCTTGTATTGGTTAGTAATATCAATGTAATTGTTATTGTTTAAAAATATCAATACATAGTACAAATGCTATTTTTTTTTTGTTTTATTCAAAACATTACTATTTTGTTCTTCAATTATTCAATATTCTTAGTAAAACTCCTTTAGGCACGACTAGGGTGTAAATCAGTGCAAATGCAACGGAAGAGCGTTACGGCCGAGTCGAGTGCCAATGATTCGTGCCGTAATGAGTGCAATGCCCCCAAACTTTTTATCCAGCCCTGGTCCTAGTAGAAATCTTGATTTAATAAAACATCTTTGAATTGGTAGAATAATTTATCCCGTCTTCAGTAAATAATTATAGCGAAAATAAAAAAACAAATGAAAAATCCGTGCCGTGTAAGAAACGGAAATTTATTGAAATAATTTGTATTATTCGTGGTTACTATATATTTTTAGAAATAAATTTTTTAGGCAAGATGGATATTACAGCTACTCAAAGAATGAGACTGTATCGCCAGCGAAAAAGTGAAGAAAAAACAAACAGTCAATGAATGTATGTTAATTTTAATTACATGAAGTTCTTCAAACACAATTATTACATGATGAGTGAAATTGTGAAAACAAAACACAATCCACGACAATCCACTGTGTGAATGAATATTATAGAATTATTATTCAGCAATTACTTCATTTGTCTAGTGAAGGTTCAAGTCCTAAATGCTAATTACAATGACAAACCGATCATGTCGTATTTGAAGTATGACATTATTTAATTACATTATTGTTTTTAAATATATATTACATATTTTTAATGCTATTATTAATATATAATTTACAATTCATTATATAAATATGTATAATGATAGACATTAAAAAATGTGTGGATCACGAGTGTTACAATATTAAAAAGTAACATTATTCAAAATTGTTACATGTATTTATTTTACTTAAATGACATATTCTACAACTCTTTTTTGCACTCTTTTTTGTATTTATTTTTCTATGAGGCTAATTGTACGGTTGTTATAGCAACAATATCTAATTCTTCTTTCTTGGTAGTAAAAACTATGAAAAGTCAATTAATTGCTGTACCATCAGGCATATTTTACATATAAACTGTATATCACAAAGTAATCGGTGCTTGAATTTTCAAAATTGATTCAGAATTGTGAGCTGAAAAATTTTTCACTTTTCTGCTATTTATAAAGAAACAGCTTGGCCGATCATCGCACAAAACTGACAAATAATAGTCCTCATCGAGATTCATCGAATGGCTTTTAAATTTTTGCAATTGGTCAAGCCGTTTTTGAGAAAAGGTCGATTGACGGCAAAAAAATCTGATAACACACACACACACACATACTTTTTCTAAATATGGTCTCATTCGATTCAGAATGGCTTGAAACGTCGAGAAAACATAAAATTAGCTTTTAGCGGGATTTTTTATGAAGTTAAAAAAATTGAAAAGGTCGTTTTTGGTGTTGACAGTTGATGAATATAGAACTGTTGTGAAGTTAGATTCTAAATTTTAGAAGAGTGTCTTGTCTCTCTAATATAATAAATATTATATTAATGAAATAGTCAAATAAAATGTATATATAAAATATGAAAACTGTTTTTATAATCTCTCATACCAGGCATCTCTGTCGGACTGAGATTTGAAAATAATGTGTATAGATAAATAAATAAATAAATAAATAATATATATATATATATATATATATATATATATATATATCGGAAAACTCATGTAACTTGCCTCAAGGCAAAATACCAATACCAACTAGTTTCTTTCATAAACATTTAATATATTCTTTTATAAACTCAATATTAGAATGACTAATCATAACAAAATAAATAAAAAACAAATCAAAAATATTGTATTATATTTTTCGATAAGAAGCCGATAATAGCTCTTTTTTAAATTCCCGTAGGGCAAGTTATAGTAATCGCAAAAAAATCGAAAATAAAAATTTTATATATCTTTACGTTTCAAAACCTTCTGAACATTTTGGCATACCTTAGAAAAAATGAATGTATGTGTGTGTGTATGCGGATACAAATTTTCGTCGACGATTTCATACATTTCATACCGATCAACCGATTTGAATAATTCAAAAAACCATTCGATTCGCATCGTTAAGGAGACGTGCTGATTAGTTTTTGTCGAAGGCAGTTCTAGCCGTTCCAAAGATACGGGTCAAAAAATGCCAAAAACGGTAAATCAGTTTTTAAGAGAACAGAGCGTCCGATTTTAATAATTCAAGAAACATTTTACTTGTATTGACAAGATAAAAAAAACTGATTAAATTTTTGGGAAGGCAGATCTAGCGGTTATGGACTCTCAATAAAAATAATTTTAAAAAATGCCGTTTGGCGGTCCAAAATGTTTATTGAACTTATGCACATCAAATTATCAGATATTTTATAGAGATTTTCATTATGTGTACACATTTTGTGTAATTTTTCTCGGGTTCCGTACCAAGATTTTTAATTACGATAAGTCAAGTTCCAGCAATTGGCCTAAAGGCACGATGCTATGCAACCCACTAGTTTAGAAATTCTTAGATTTATAATAATGAATAGATAGATACAATTAACATAAACATATAACAATAAAGTATCCTTTGAAAATTCAGAAAAGAGCAATTCACGTGTTCATATATAATCTCAAAAACGATAAAGTTTGAATCATTATATATGTACAATAACAAAAAATTTCTTCATATTATATTATGTAAACTAAACAACTAACCGAATAGTAACCGAATATTCGGTGCAAGCCTAATGTGAAGTTTACGTTTTAAGGATTTTTTGAATACATAGACAGAAAATATTTATATAAAGCCCGGTGCACACGACGCCAGTTTTCATGCTGGACAGTTTTTGTTTGTTTGTTACCCTAGGAACGACATGATAAACCATAATTTACGATCTTGCGCGACATAATTTGCGATCTGGCCTGCTAGATTTCACGCATTCACAACGACGGTATACTCATCATAATTTCTAAGTAAAACCGTTGCCTTAACAACGTCAAAATTTGATTTCATAACAACTTCAGTCCTTGCAAATTCCTGCCGTATTTTACGAATGGAGCATGTCCTATGTCGGCGATAGATGAACGATCTCGTGGCCGATACCTTCAGTGTCCAATAGGAAAGCTGTATTTTGACACGAAAATATCAATGCGTACTTGATTCATGTACTTCGATTTTGAAAGCGTTTAGTTTTTATTTTGTAAATAGCTATTGGGTGCATTCGACTTGGACGCTTACGCGCTGTGAGCGCGCCGTGAGCGCGCTTTCATCGTTCGACTTGGCGCTGTTAGTGTGGCATAAGTACGCTCGTAGCACCATCGTAGGATGCTCGTAGCACATATTTTGCGCTCACATACGCTCACGCCACAGAGGTAGGGCAGCGTGAGCGTGAGCGTCAGTTGTTTTTACTATCTGTCATTTCATTTGTTTATTAATTGTCAAATTCATTATAATTCCGCAAAAATAGCAAGCTGTAGATCACAATTATTTCTTAATATTAATATTGATATTAATTAATTTTAAATTTAATTAATTTTAAATTTCAATTTTAATATTACTATTAATTAAGCATAAGCTAACCAAATTTCATTTATTTATTAATTGTTAAATTCTTTATAATCCCGCAAAAATGCCAAGTTGTATATCACATTTTTTTTATTCATATTATTTATTTTATTTTATCATATTATTTATTTATTTTAAATTCAATTAATTTTAAATAATTTTAAATTTTAATTTTAATATTACTATTAATTAAGCATACGCTATCCAAATTTCATTTATTTATTAATTGTTAAATTCTTTATAATCTCGCAAAAATGCCAAGTTGTATATCACAATTATTTTTAATATTAATATTAATATTAATTAATTTTAAATTCAATTAATTTTAAATAATTTTAAATTTTAATTTTAATATTACTATTAATTAAGCATAAGCTATCCAAATTTCATTTATTTATTAATTGTTAAATTCTTTATAATCCCGCAAAAATGCCAAGTTGTATATCACAATTATTTTTTAATATTAATATTAATATTAATTAATTTTAAATTCAATTAATTTTAAATAATTTTAAATTTTAATTTTAATATTACTATTAATTAAGCATAAGCAAACCAAATTTCATTTATTTATTAATTGTTAAATTCTTTATAATCCCGCTGAATGATCCAGAAAGTAATAAAATTTACACAATTACCGTTACCGCCAGTTGCCACCATTTTGATGCTTATTGACGCTCACAGTTTCCAAAACGAACGGAATTTAGTTATCGATTCTGAGCGCTTATCGGCCAAGTCGAACGCTAAAAATTCGTGCTTATAAGCGTGAGCGCTCACAGCGCGTAAGCGTCCAAGTCGAACGCACCCATTGTGTATATATAGCGGCGTGAATAAATGATTAGTTTAGGAAAGGCAGTTCAGTAATTTTAAAATATTCAAATTTCCGAAAAAATTTAAATATGCATTTTTTTTCAAATTTTCGTAATTTTATCTGAAATATCAAAAAAATTCAAAATTTCCAAAAAATTACAAAAAAATTCAAATCGTTTTATTTCAAAAATTTCGAAATTTGCAAAAATACTCAAAATTAAAAAAAAATTAGTTGGGTGTATGGCATCGTGCCTTGAAGCAAATTGCTGGAACTTCCCGTACCGTAACGAAATGATTGAGGAATATTAAATGTTTTAAAATAGATTATTATAAATATTGTAACATTGTCTAATATTTATAAGAATTATATAAACTGAATTGGAAAGTTGAAATTATTTGTTTAAAGTATATTAGAACAGAATTAAAATAAAAATCTGAATTATTTTCGATATACAAAAAAATTTTTTTTTCAAAGAAAAAAAATTGAAACAAGAATTTTTTTTCCAAAATCAATTGTTTCGGTAAAACAAGCAGAAAGTTCTTTGAATCATTTGAATCGGACGCTTAGTTCTCTCAAAAACTGCCATTTTTTGCACATTTAGCACTGTATCTTCGAAATGGGCTGGGCCTGCCTTTGCCAAAAACTAATTACCACTTCTCCCAATCATTACTAGTTGAATGTTTTTAGATCATTCAAATCGGATGCTCCGTTCTCTCAAAAACTCGATTTAAATTTTCTGCACTCATTGCTCTTTATCTCCGTAATTGCTGGACCTGCCTTTGCCAAAAACTAATCAGCACATCTCAAAATTTTTGAAGAAAAAAACTAAATATCTTTTAAGTTATCGTCGATCTCCAACGGCACAAATAGGCCTTTCACTGCTACAGTGATTCCGGCTTTCTACGTGGATCAAATCCAAAAAAAAAATCGTTAAACTAGATAATGTTGTCTGTAAAATGAACTATGATAAAACAGAAATCAAAAATTGATTAAATGGCGGCGTTTTTTATAAAAAAGTTTTTGGACTGCCAAAATTATCGATTTGAAATTTTGGTATGTTATTTTTAAAGGTATAACCTATCGAAATATGAAAAAATATGAAAATTCGACTACAGTTTGAAAATTTCACACTAGTTGTGCCCCTTAAACTGAAGCATTTTATTATCTTTTAATTATTATTATTTTACTTAATTCACAGTATATATTTATAATAATCTATTTGAAAATGTACGAAATTAATATTAATCATAAAATAAGTGAAAATCTGGGGCAAAATTCTTGCTCGCTAGAAATCCTGGTACGATAGAAATCATATTACAAGGAATACTGGCGTCGTGTGCACCGGGCTTAAATTTATTCATAATTCTATATATTTGTACAGTAGTAATAAAATTGACAATAAGTAATTCATATATGTTTCACACTATTTCACACATGAAGTTAGTTTCTGCTTATTATTATTTCGTTGATTTTCATCATGTTCCCCACTATGAACATTCAATTTGTGTCTCCTCAAGGTGCTCCTTAGTGCAAAATCTTTATTGCATATTTCACATTTAAAAGGACGCTCTTTGGTATGAGTGATCATGTGCTTTTTTATTAAATAATATTTTCGTGTGAATGCCTGATAGCATATTTCACATTTGAAAGGGCGTTCTCCTGTATGAATATGCATGTGCCTTGTCAAAACGCTCAAGTGTGAGAATGTTTTACTGCATATTTCACATTTGAAAAGACGCTCTTTGGTATGAATGATCATGTGTGGTTTCAGACTGCATTTTCGAGCAAATGTCTGGTTGCATATTTCACATTTAAAAGGACGCTCTTTGGTATGAGTAACCATGTGTGATTTCAGATTAGATTTTTGTGGAAATGTCCGATTGCATGTTTCACATTTGAAAGGACGCTGTCCTGTATGAATAAACATGTGAATTTTCAAATCTTTTTCTCGAATATATGTTTTATTGCATATTGCACATTTGAAAGGGCGCTGTCTTATATGAACAACTATGTGATTTTTCAAATCTGTTTTTTGGTTGAATATCTTAAGGCATATTTGACATTTGAAAGGGCGCTCTGTGCTATGTAGAACCATGTGCGCTGCCAAAAATGAAATTTGTTTAAATGACTCATGACATACACCACACTTATGGATGCCTTCTTCGTTACAACTGGGTTTGTGATCGGCCATGTGCTCTTTTAAATAATTAGATTCTGGAAATGAGATATTACAAATGTCACATTTATAAGACGGTGGCTCAATTACCTCCTGCTTGACTTCTTCCTCTATAGTCACTTCGGAATTCATAAATCTTTCCAGACACGTTTTATCATCCTCTAAATAGGATTCAGACTTAACAATACCATCTACATAATTAAATTCATCATCAGTTTCACGTTTAACGTCTTCCATTGAATATTCTGGTGGTTCAAGTTTAATTTTCTGATCATTCACAGACTTAATCGTTGCTTCCGACATTTTTATATATCTTCACTACGTATATTTAACAATTACTATCAGTTACGTATTATTTAATAATCTATTTTATACAATTGTTTTAAATATCATCATGAATTTAATTAAATATTAAATAAAACTTTAGCATTTGACATTTGAAGCATAGAGTATGTTTTTAGGAAAAAGAGACATTCTTCTAAGTTCAACACCACCATAGATAAAAGAAGAGTAGAACACCACCTTAAATCAGGCTAAGAATTTTGACATTTGCACATTTCAGCCAGCATGAAGTTGGCGACGAAATAGAAGTTAGCTGTCAAGTTGAAATGTATTGGATTCATAACTTTGACAGGTAAAACCTGTCAAGATCATTATTATCACAGACAAACAAGTATTATTTTTATTATGATTATTATATTGTCTAATAGCAAGATGATAGCATTTACCTTAGACAATATATTACGTTAAAATACAATATATATTGTTCCATCATAGCAAATATAGCAGAAAAAACGAAATATATCTGTCAATTCCAAGACAGTATGAAGTATTTTGATATAGTATTATAACATCAAAAGAGTTTCAATTTTATTTCATTTACTGAACCTTCTATTTGTTGTTTGTTGAGTTTTAGTTAGCTTCCACTGAATTAAGGTTAAGATCGTAACCAAACTAAACCTAACAAAAATAATGAATAACCCTATGCGTAAAACGTAAGCCTAAATTATTTTTTAAAACAAAATTATAACTAAAACATTGTATAAAATCTAGACTAAAATGATCTTTGAATGAAAAGAATCCTAAAACATAACCATAAAATGTAAAAATTAAAATAAGAACTAAATAGGCGCGTAATCAAAAAGCTAGACTAAAATGATTTTTGAATGAAAAGAATCCTAAAACATAACCCTAAAATGTAAAAATAAAAATAAGAACTAAATAGGCGCGTAATCAAAAAGCCAAAGCGAATAAACTTGAACGAACATAACAAAAATAAACACAAAAAGAATGAATCATAACGTAAAGCTAAAAAATATTAATATCAAATATGAAACAAGCTTATTTGATAAAAAAAAAACCAATACACCGACGCAACGCTGTTATAAAAATGAACAAAATGGTCGACGCGCTCTTGACATGTGAAATGCTTGACAGCTTGATATCTGTCTTCGCCGGCAACTTCATGCTGGCTGAATTGTGCGCAAGTGTCAAAGTCTTAGCTTGATTTAATGCCTCCTCTAAGTTCACAACAATTTGCGAACAATTTGAGAATCCATAGATAAAAGAAGAGTGAGAGTGAGTGACAGAATCATAATATAACAAGTTGGGCGCATGGCATCGTGCCTTAAGGCAAATTGCTGGAACTTCCCGTACCATTTTTTTTTTTTAAATATTGACACTGTTGAAAAAAATTTACTTAAAAAAATTAGATTTTTGAGAAACTATAAATTTGATAAAAAAATACTTTTTTTTGAAAAAAAATTTTTTTTAAAAAAAAAATGTTTTCTTTATTTTGACATATTTTGGAAATTCTGAACTTTTTTTCAAAGCAATCGTACTGCTTTAACTGCATAGGGACGAAATGTCAAAGCGCATAAGCGCCACGTCGCCATCTAACGGATGAACATTGGTTCGGAACCCATAAAAATGTAAACAAAAGTTTTATTTATTGTTAAATTCTCTATAAATAATCTGATGATTTGATGTGCATATGTCTAATGATCATTTTTTACCGCCAAATGGCATTTTTTTTACTTTTTTCACTAGATCTCCGAAGCTGCTAACCCTGCCTACATGAACAATTCTTCCTCTTGTCAATACAAGTAAAATGTTTTTTAAATTATTAAAATCGGACGCTGCGTTCTCTTAAAAACCGAGTTACTGAGTTTTTGGCACTTTTTGCCCCGTATCTTCAGAACGGCTAGACCTGCCTTCACCAAAAACTAATCAGCACGTCTTCTTATATAATGTGAGTCGAATGTTTTATGAATTATTCAAATCGGTTGATCGGTGTTCCCGAAATCGACGACGAACATTTGTATCCGCACACACACACACGCACACACAAGTCGCAAGCACGGCGAAGTAAATTATTATACTACGCAAATGCTATCGGGGCACGGCTGTTTTCGAGCCTACCTACACCGCTTCAGGCACGATAGCTCGCCGGATTGCCCATATTGTTTGGGCGAAATCGAAGATGCTGAGCATGTGTTGAAGTGATGCTGACAAGTGATGCTGCTTGGAACGCCATAGACAGATGTGCGAGAGATGTTTTAATGGACCTGCGTTCTATAGAGAGAGAAAGGGCGAATGGACTTCGCCCATTTAAAAGATAAGTATAATGTTTATGAATTATAGCATTGATTATAACAAGTTAAGAATTTATATCATTCTAGATCATCCCCCCACGAAGTAATGCCTAACGGCGGTTTCCGTGGGGACCAGAGGCAAGGGCAAAGCGGAGGTTTTAGTCGGTATTATACCAGGGCGGTATCGAGTCCGACATACCCAGACAGAAGACCGGTCTGGGACGCATAAAGGCATTTCCTTCGCTATACAAAAAAAAACACACACACACGCACACACACACATACACACACACATACATTCATTTTTTCTATGCCAAAATATTCAGAAGTAGTACGCGGCATACATCATCACGTCATCGTTCATTTATGTTATTATTTTTGTATTACTGTTTTAATTTAATTTTTATTTTAACTTTTTTCATTTTATATTCAATGTATTGCATTTTTTTTTTTTGCTCATATCAATTTTGTAAATAAGACATTAAAGTCTTGATTAACAAAAATAAATTGTAACAAAAAAAAAAAAAAAATATTCAGAAACCTTCAAAACGTCGAGAAATGCAAAAAAATTCATTTTCGATTTTTTTTGGTAATTACTATAACTTGCCCTACGGGAAGTTAATTAAAAACTTTGGAGCGAAGCCCTACCAATGGCAGTACATAAATATAAAACTAGTGGTGTATGGCATCGTGCCTTAGGGCAAATTGCTGGAACTTCCCGTATCGTAGTGAAGTATTCGAGGAATATTAAATGCTTTCAAATAAATTGTTATAAATGCTGTAACTTTCATTATTCGCATTTTATGAAACTTAATGAAGTGGAGTTAGAATGAAAGATCTTATCTCATATTTCTAAGAATTATATGAATTGAATTGCAAAGTTAAAATTATTTATTTCAAGTATATAAGTGAGCTCTGCAATTTTTGCAAGAATTAGTGTTAAAACCCGAATCATTTTCAATATGCCAAAAATTTTTTTTGAAAATTAAAAAAAAAACTGATTTGGCCAAAAAACAATCGTTTTGTCAATACAAGCGGATGCTTTATTCTCTCAAAAACTATCGTTTTTTGCACGTTTTGCTCCTTATCTCCAAAATGGCTGGACCTGCCTTTTTTGCATGCCAAAATATAATGTTACAAATTTAATGTTTTTTAAATCATTCAAATCGGATCACCCGTTCTCTCAAGAACTCTACTTATATTTTTTGCTCTTTTTACCCCGTATCTTCAAAACGGTCAGACCTGCTTTTGTCAGTAACTAATCAGGACGTCTCCCTATCAATAGAAAACAAATGTTTTTTTGGATAATTCAAATCGGTTGATCCTTGCGCCTGAAATCGTAGACGAAAAATTATAGACACACAAGATACGCACATCCATTTTTTCTTACTATAAATTATCTTATGGGAAGTTAATAAATAATCTGAAATAAGCAATACTAAAAGAAAGATACGGGTAAGCTCCCGATTGAAATGATTCAAAAAACATTCAACTCGTAATGATGGGGAGAAGTGGTGATTAGATTTCGGGAAAAGCAGGCCCAGCCGTTTCGGAGATACGGAGCTGAGAACGAAGCATCCGATTATATTGACAAAATGATTGTTTTTTGGATAAAACATAAAAAAATCAATGTTTTTCAGAGATCACTTATATACTTGAAATAAATAATTTTAACTTTGCAATTCAGTTTATCTAATTTTTAGAGATGTGAAATAAGATCCTTCATTCTAACTCCCCTTCATTAGGTTTGTTAAATACGAATAATGAAAGTTACAGTATTTATAATAATCTATTCCAAAGCATTTAATATTACTCGAATACTTCATTACCGCACGGGAAGTTCCAGCAATTTGCCCTAAGGGACGATGCACATCATAGATAAGGGAAGAGTGTTTCTAACTTATACTTTTTTTTTTAATTTGAAAATTTGCTTTATTTGTCTTAAATACATACATTGATTTTTACATAAAGATACAAATTGTATACACCTATTCTGGAATATCATTATACTATCATAATATAATTTGTTTGCATATATATAAATTGTTTCAATTAGCTTATATAAGTATGGAAAGAGCTATTACAAACATACTGCCATATTTTCTAACTTATAGATTATGATTTCATAAGTAATAATAATGATAAAATTAGAAACCATAAAATCCTTAAAAACGTCAGTTGATAATATATCAATCTGATCAAAAAAAAATCTAATATTCATATATTATTAACCTCTTAACGGTCACGGTTAATTATTAACCACTTAACGGTTATGTTTACTTATCTATGGGTCACGCACGAACGCTACTCGCGCCTAGTGGACAAAATAAAATTTATATCTCAAAGGTGGTAAGTGTCTCGTCTTCTTCTTTATGAAAAACACTCTATGCTTTAAATGTCAAGCTACTAAAAGGTGTTCATATTCTATAACAAATGTGAATTCAATTAAAGTCGTTATTATCCTGTTATTATCACATTCAAAAACATTATTGATTAACAATAAATATTAATTGGTATGTAATTGTTGAATCCAATAATATTTATTAAATGTACGTAGTGAAGATATATAAAAATGTCGGAAGCAACTATTAAGTCTGTGAATGATCAGACAATTAAACTTGAACCACCAGAATATTCAATGGAAGACGTTAAACGTGAAACTGATGATGAATTTAATTATGTAGATGGTATTGTTAAGTCTGAATCCTATTTAGAGGATGATAAAACGTGTCTGGAAAGATTTATGAATTCCGAAGTGACTATAGAAGAAGAAGTCAAGCAGGAGGTAATTGAGCCACCGTCTTATAAATGTGACATTTGTAATATCTCATTTCCAGAATCTAATTATTTAAAAGAGCACCTGGCCGATCACGAACGCAGTTGTAACGAAGAAGGCATCCATAAGTGTGATGTATGTCATGAGTCATTTAAACAAATTTCATTTTTGGCAGCGCACATGGTTCTACATAGCACAGAGCGCCCTTTCAAATGTCAAATATGCCTTAAGACATTCAATCAAAGAAAAGGTTTGAAAAATCACATAGTTGTTCATACAGGACAACGCCCTTTCAAATGTGCAATATGCAATAAAACATATATTCGAAAAAAAGGTTTGAAAGTTCACATGCTTGTTCATACAGGGCAGCGCGCTTTCAAATGTGAAATATGTGATAAAGCATTCGCTCTAGCATATATTCTGAAAATGCACATGATCACTCATTCCAAAGAGCATGCTTTCAAATGTGAAACATGCAATCGGACATTCACACAAAAATGTAGTCTGAAACAACACATGATCATTCATACCAAAGAGTGTCCTTTCAAATGTGAAATATGTAGTAAAGCATTCTCTAAATTGGGTGACTTGACAAGGCACATGCGTATTCATACAGGAGAACGCCCTTTCAAATGTGATACATGCAATAGGGAATTTGCGGTATCAAACAACTTGAGGAGACACAAATTAAATGTTCATAGTGGGGAACATGATGAAAATCAATGAAATATTAACAAGCAGGAACTAACTTTGTGTGTGAAATTGTGTGAAACATCTACGAATTAATTATATTTTGTTTGCATTGTATATTTTGTTACTACTGTATAAATATATAGAACTATGAATAAATTTATATAAATATTTTCTGTCTATGTATTCCAAAAATCCTTAAAATGTAAACTATTCGGTTAGTTGTTTAGTTTACATAATATGAAGAAATTTTTCGTTATTGTGCATATATAATGATTCAAACTTTATCGTTTTTGAGATTATAAATGAACACGTAAATTGCTCTTTTCTAAATATTCAAGGATACTTTATTATTACATGTTTATGTTAATTAATATGAATCATTCATTCAATGGTTACACGCATGTGTAGTATCTATACAATGAAGTCATTCATTATACTCAATCTAAGCATTTCCAAACTAGTGGGGTGCATGGCATCATGCCTTAAGGCAAATTGCTGGAACTTCCCGTACCGTAACGAAATGTTCGAGGAATACTGAATGTTCTCAAATAGATTATTATTAATATTGTAACATTGTCTAATATTTATAAGAATTATATAAACTGAATTGCAAAGCTTTGTTTAAAGTATATTAGAACTTTAGTCAGAATTAAAAATAAAATCTGAATTATTTTCGATACACAAAAAAATGATACAATTTTTTTTTTTCTAAAATCAATTATTTTGTTAAAACAAGCTGAAAGTTCTTTGAATCATTTAAATTGGACGCTTAGTTCTCTCAAAAACTGCCATTTTTGCACATTTAGCTTAGTATCTTCGTAATGGCTGCGCCTACCTTTGCCAATAACTAATAACAACTTCTCCCAATCATTACTAATTGAATGTTTTAGATCATTCAAATCGGATACTCCGTTCTTTCAAAACTCGATTTCTATTTTCTGCACTCTTTGCTCCGTATCTCCGTAACGGCTGTACTTATAAGTATACCTTTGCCAAAAACTAATCAGCACATCTCCCTTTTAATAGGAATCGAATGATTTTTGAACCATTCACATCGGTTGATCTGTGCGCCCGAAAACGTGACTGGAAATTTGTATCCATACATACATACACACACACACACACACATATCCATTTTTTCTGAGGTATGCCAAATGTTCAGAAACCTTCAAAACGTCGAGAAATGTAAAATTTTCATTTTCGATTTTCGGCCCATTACAATAACTTACCCTACGGGAGTTAATTATTATATATTTTTACTTTTCAGAGGTTTTTGAACATTTTGGCATACCTCAGAAAAAATTGAAGTGTGTGTGTGTTTTTGTATGTCCAGGTTTTCAGGCGCACGGATCAACCGATTTAAATGGTTCAGACAACATTCGATTTCTGTTGATAGGGAAATGTGCCGATTAGTTTTTGACAAAAGCAGGTCCAGCCATTACGGAGATATGGAGCAAAGAGTGCAGAAACGGAGTATCCGATTTGAATTATCTAAAAATAATTTAATTTGTAATGACGGGAGAGAAGTGGTGATTTTTTTGGCAAAAGCAGGTCCAGCCGTTTCGGAGATACCGAGCTAAATGTGCAAAATTGGCAGTTTTTGAGAGAACTAAGAATTTAATTTGAATGATTCAAAAAAGTTTTTACTTGTTTTAACAAAATAATTGCTCTTGGAAAGAAATATTTGTTCAAACTTTTTTTTTGAGAAAAAAAGTCTTTTTTGAATACCGAAAATAAATAAAATTTTAATTTTTTTCTAACTAAAGTTCTAAGCTCACATATATACTTAAAATAAATTATTTCAACTTTGCAATTCAGTTTTTATAACTCTTATAAATATTAAGCAATGTACTTAATTTTAAATTCGGTTGATCAAGTTTTGTTTATTTAGTTTTCTGTAACATATTTAAGTTACAGAATTTAAAAAAAATAATCTATTTGTAAACATTTAATATTTCTTGAATATTTCATTACGGTACGGGAAGTTCCAGCAATTTGCCTTAAGGCACGATGTCATACGCCACCAGTTCTTTGAATCATTTACATCGGGTGGTCTGTTATCTCAAAAACTGCCATTTTTTGTACATTGAGCTCGGTATCTCCAAAATGCCTGGATCTGTCTTTGCCAAAAACTAATCACCACTTCTCTACATCATTACGAATGTTTTTTGGATCATTCAAATCGGATACTCTGTTCTCTCAAAAACTTGATTTCTATATTCTGCACTCTTTGCTTTGTATTTCCGAAACGGCTGGATCTGCTTTGCTAAAAACTAATCACCTCTTCTCCCTATCATTACGAATAGTTTTTCTAATACGTATTCTCAAAAACTCAATTTCTATTTTCTGCACGCTTTGCTACGTATCTCCGTAACTGCTAGACCTGCCTTTGCCAAAACTAATCAGCACATCTCCCTATCAATAGGAATCGAA
The DNA here is from genome assembly GCF_003426905.1 of Ctenocephalides felis. Taxonomy (NCBI): domain Eukaryota; kingdom Metazoa; phylum Arthropoda; class Insecta; order Siphonaptera; family Pulicidae; genus Ctenocephalides; species Ctenocephalides felis. Next base: position 88,322,481 of record NW_020536999.1, read on the forward strand.
TGTTTTTTGGACCATTGAAATCGGTTGATAACACATACATCCATTTCTTCTAAGATATGCCAAAATGTTCAAAAACCTTTGAAACGTGAAAATATGCAAAAATTTTAAATTTCTAATTTGTGGACAATTACTATAACTTATCATACGGGAAGTTAAATATATAAATGTTAGTTATTAACTTCCCGAAGGAGAAGTTTATGTTTTCATCAAAAAATCCAATTCGCTAATTTTATGTTTTCTCGACGATTCAAGCCATTCTGAATCGAATGCGACCAAATTTGGAAAAAGTATGTGCGTGTTACTGTGTGTATATGTGTGTGCGTGTATGTGAACAGATTTTTTGTCGTAAATCGACGTTTTTCGTCTACGTTTTAGCCCGCAATTTTGAATCGATTATGAAAATTCAAAAACCGTTCGAAAGATATTGGTTGGGAATCGTGCTGATTAGTTTTTGGTAAAGATCGGCGGGGCCGTTCTTTTGTAATAAAGTTTCTTTAAAAAAAATTTGACGATTTTAATTATTATTTTTTTGACGGTAGATACATAGTCTTCTAGATCATACTAAAATATTACGGCCCTACGACAACTCGTTTAGCTTTAAAAATTCGTCAAAGTTTGCGAAAATTAGTATGGTCTTTTCGGCATTTGTCAAAATTAGACATTTGATCGACGTTTGCTCAAAAACGCCTGAACCGATTTAAGAAATTTAAAAACCATTTGATGTATATCGATGAGGATTATCGTTTCTCAGTTTTGTGCGACGATCGGCCGAGCCGTTTCTTTGTAATTTGAAAAAAAGTGTTAAACTTTACGTCCACATTTGAACTCATCCTACCGAACCGATTTTAAAAATCAAAAACTGTTCGAAAGATATTAGTTGGGAATGATACTGATTAGTTTTAGGTGAAAATCTACCGAGCCGTTTTCTTGTAATTAACTGTTGAAAAAAAATTTAAGCCGATTTTTATGGAACTTTTTTTTGGCGATATATATCATGGTCTTATAGAACTTACTGAAATATTAATGCCTTACGACAAGTAGCTTAATTAGACAAAATTCATCCAAGTTTGAGAAAATGTGTAGTTTTTTTTACTTTAGCTAAAATTAAAATTAGACGATTTACTTGGTATAATGATAGAGTACTTGGTCTTAATAAACATGCTAAACAATTAAAATCCTACAAGAAACTGGCCCAATTATAAAAATTATTGATTTTTGAAAATTTTCTTTAAAAAATATTCCGACCGAGATGACGTGTTCGATTTTTAATAATGTGTAATAAATCCATTTCGAAAACTTTTAACTATTCATAAATTAATTTATCTATCATGGATTAAGTCGATTATTTACACATATCGGGAAGTTCGTGTAACTTGCCTCAAGGCTAAATACCAATACCAACTAGTTTAAATTTGTAAAAGTTTGTCGATTGTTCGACAGGTGGACCATAGAGAATTGTTTTCAATTGCAAAATATTGAAAACATCTCGTCTTTATAAAAACATACTCTATGCTTCAACTGTCATCTCAAATGTCAAACAACTAATATTGCTATTTTTAATAATAAATAAAAATATACTTAAATTTATAATTATAGTATTAAAGATTATTGATTAAAAATAAATTATTAAATAATTATTCACCATAATTCATATTATAGAATATAAGCAGTGAGAAAATCTAAAAATGTCAGAAGAAACAACTATGTCTATAAATGCTCAGAAAATTAAAATTGAGCCCCCAGAATATTCAGTAGAAGAAATTACATGTGAAATTGAGGACCAAAATGATGGTCTTGATGGTATTATTAAGTCTGAGGATAATGAAACATGTCTGGAAAGATTTAAGATTGAGGAAAAATTAGACAGCAATTAAATGAGACTCCTTATAAAGGTGACTTTAGTAATAGCTCATTTGCAGAATCGAATGATTCAAAACAGCCTTTAATCAATCACTTGCCAAGTCCCAGCAAAGAAGGCTCTTACAAGTGCGATGAATGCATTAAGACCTTCAAACATCGGTCAACTTTAGCAAGACACATGATTACTCACAGTACAGAAAAACATTTCAAATGCGGAATCTGTCACAAAGCTTTCAACACGATCAGACAAATTGAAGTCCCACATGATTATACATTCAGAGGAACGCCCTTTTAAATGCGAATTATGCGATTTAGCATTCAATAAAAAAAGTCACTTAACAAACCACGCACTTATTCATACCGGGAACACCCTTTTAAATGTGACTTATGTCTAAAAACATTCTCCCAAGCAGCTAGTCTGACCAGACATATGCTTATTCACACCACGGAGCGCCCTTTTTAAATGTGA